>NC_063048.1:7292016-7592016 GCF_018812025.1 Megalobrama amblycephala | reverse complement strand
CAGTACTGTACATTCAGTCTTTACAATCCTAAGAAAAAGATTCAATATTATGCGTAGCCCACACAACCCACAAGTCCTATTTGCATATTATAAAATGGCTTTTGCTTGGGCACCTATAAAAGCTCATGTTAGGTAAACTATATGTTTCTAAGTAAAATAAGGTTTAATTATCTATATCTGTATGAATCAACCGTGAAACGTGGGCTTGAATGATGAAAAGCTCGGCCTTTGTGTCTTCGCTGAACATCCTCAGAAACACTGTCAGAGAAACCACAGGCGAGTAAATGAATATTTCATTAAGGTCTATTGAAACAGAAGATCAAATGACCTTGTTTTAAATCATTATTCCCTGATAAAAATAAAAGTGGATAGGGGGAGAGTGGAAGGGACACACTTGAAACTTCAACTTGTCGAATAAGCGTGAATAAATTACACAAACATGCAATATGCAAATAGCACAATGCTGGCATATCATTGTTAATGAGAGTGTTTAACTTCCCTACTTGCTTTCATCTAGGTCTTCCTTTCTTTTATTGTCTGAGATTGTTCCAGAAACAAAACCAGACATGTCTGGCCTTCGCTGCATATATTGTTCATCGGCAGAATACAAGTTTAGCTTAGGTGCCCAGTGATGCTAACAATTTAGCCACTTAAAATGATAATATCCAATAAAGGCTCCAGTTAAACCCGCTGACTGTTCACAAATGTAAATTAGTGGAACAGCATGATAACTGAGACCTTGACCAAAAATCATGTTAACATTTACAGCTAAATTAATATGTGATAAAATATGTTTTTGAAAGAGTTCAGCAAAGTGTGTGTATATACAGAAAAAAAAAAAAAAAAAAAAAAAAAAAAAAAAAAGATTGTTTTTAATCATTTTCAGCTAATTACACACTCTAAAAAACACTGGGTTAAAAACAACCCAGTGGCTGGGTTAAATGTTTGCCCAACCTACTAGGTAGTTTTATTTAACTCAACTATTGTTTAAAAATTACTGTACTGATAGCTTAAAATGAACCCAAAAAGTATGCTGGAAAATAACATTAATTAAAATGTTTAATAAATGAACACAATAAGTTTAATGTATAATAATAATAATAATAATAAAACAATAAACATTTATTAAATTGCTTATTAATAAATAATACATTTATCTTTTATTATTGTTGCCTCTAGTAATTCTGTGTCTGATTTTTAATTTCCAGCATATTTTGGGTTCATTTTAATCCAGCCATATAGTAATTTTTAAACAATAATTGAGTTTAATAAAACAACCCAGCACGTTGGGCAAACATGTAACCCAACCGCTGGGTTAAAACAACCCAATCGCTGGTTTTGTCCATTTTCAAACCAACTTGGGTTGTTTTTAACCCAGCACTTTTAGATTGTTTAAATTATAAGATTATTGGGTTACAGTGTAATTAGACATTTAAGTACTGAGTAATATTAATTAACAACGTAGGTTAGGGTTATGATTAGGGTTAGTTGCATGCAATTATGCATAATTTACTGTTATTACTGGAATAAGTACATGTAAGATGTAACTGTAAAATAGTGTTACCAATTATTATCACAATTAATAATAATACAATCATTAATAATAAAATCATAAAAATTCATAATAGTACAAATAAAATTCTGCCAAAGCAGGCAGTTTTGTGGCATACATTGTCGCACACATACCATGCATTACACTGACAATAGCTAGATAATAACACAGGCTTTCTTAATAAAATAATAAAAGATTTAAACATGTAGATTTGACTCATTTTATTTGTTAAATGAATGGATTTTCCAAACTGAGCCTTGAAATCAGGCACGATACGCCATTAGATTCAGACAGATCATTTAAATTGAGAATGTCTCTGAATCTGAATGCTTCAATGACCTTCCCCACTGGAGACCTTCATGCACGCTTATAAAGAAGCTTAGTACACACATTTGTGCAAAAGAAATCTTGGCATGGTCTATTTTGAAACAAAACACTCTCTCTGTTTTGACGTGACATCATTTACAAGTCACACTCCATTTTTTACTTTTTTTCCGGGGGCTGTGCTGCTCGGAAGACAGTTCCTTTAAAAAGTGTTTATCGCGTTGTTACGGGCCAGCACATTGTAACTCTCTCGCACGGCTTCCTCCATCACACAAGTATCTGTTGACATGATCCTTAACACAGATATTATGTGAGGGGAGCTTTTTAGCAATCTCCAAATTATGCAGGCGCGTTTCGACGCGTGCGGGTCAAGGCTGGCTGCAGCCATTACGGCTAATGAGTGTGGAGTCCTACTCTAGCGGGTTCGGCCTCATAAAGTTACTTAAAAGCTAACTAATGGAATCATACTGATGGATAGAATGCCGCAGGTTTTGTATCATTACAGGATAACATGCCTGTGTGCATGTTAAATATACCAGCACAATGATGAAACCAAATGAACTTGGAGTCACAGACAAAATGACAGTCCCCTGTCACGGGCGATGTAGATTACTGATGGCTGGGGGAACGGATCTGGAAATCCGTGCACAGCAATTTTAGTTTGTAATGTTATTTTCAGGTCCATTAGAAAAAGGGTTACGGTCGTTATCGCTGATTGGCTGTTTTGGAAAAATAACCGTTATTACTGTAATGATATTGCTGTGTTTGATCAGTGCTCTTTTCAATGCCTAATCATAATTATCCGTAATTTTAACTATCATTCTGAGTCTAAAAATAACCATTAGAGGGGCATATTAAAAAGGAAAACTTTTAACAATGAATCGATGCAAGCACGTCACATATTTTGTACAGTAACGTCTATTTCTGATAGGAAATGTTTAAAAAGCAACCGGAGAGCATGAAGGGAATAAGAATACAGTGTGAAAATGAATAAGCGCACATTTAGAAAACAGTGAAATTGTTAAGTGGGCTTTGCTCGTCGGCGTAAAAGAGTCGGGGAGACGCTGTCGCGTTCAGCTGACGAAAACGCTTTCCTACCACCGCAAATACAGAGAGCGTTTGTTTCTATATTGAGATGAGCACGATGCATTTTGTCCTCCTAAATGGGCCATGGGTACTTGAGTGAGTTCAAAGGTGTTTCAGCAGCATGCAGAGTGGCCATTGTGCACTGGCTTTTCATAGGAGTTGACTCAGAGCATTCCACTCCAACTCACCGCCAGATACCTGCAGAATCTAAAATGCGTAATATTCAACACAGTGCAAAGGAATCACTTTAAAAACCAAGTTTAATCTATTTCAACCAGGTCCAAGTGTTGTTCAGCTAAAGAGATTCAAGCAGGGTTAACACCAACATGTTTTGAAAACCCTTCACAGTCTTTGGCCACAATAAAGTGGATGGCTCTTTTTTGTTTTCATGGAATGTGGCACTCATTCCTCGGTGAAGATTTCTGTTTGTTTTGCGATCGCATAAAGGCATCTCTTTCAAACACATTAACTGCTCATTGGTGAAAAAAAATGTTACAGTGTGAACTGTGAAAAAAGAAACGTCAATCGTAAAAATCATCAAAGTCATGGCTGCTGGTGTTGTGGGACTGAGGACGCAAGGCCATTTCGATCTCAGAATTGCTGTCGTCTGATTCTCCCCAAAACGCTGCAATCAAAAATATATACGCACACCATTAACGTTCTGTTGCAGTAAGGGGGAAGTAATGAATTTGCGCATGAGCGTGATCTGCAACCAAGTAAAATCATTCTAGAGACACTGGGACAAATAAAAAAATAAAAAAATAAACCTTTAAGGCAAAAAACAAATAAAAACAAAAAACTAAACACACACGGTAAACCGACATACTGGAATAATTGTGATTTTTTTGTTTTAAAATAAGTCTCTTATGTTCACGAAGGCTGCATGTACTTGATCAAAAATACAGTAAAAACAAAAATATTCTGAAATATTATTACGACTGAAAAGAATGTTTTGTTATATTTCAATATATTGTAAAATGTCATTTATTCCTGTGATCAAATCTGAATTTTCAGCATCATTACTCCAGTCTTCAGTGTCACATGATCCTTCAGAAATCAAGAAACATCAAGCAACCATGATACACTAGCATTCAAAAGTTTTGGGGTATGGAAGATAAAACAAAGAAACAAACAAGAAATAAATACTTTTATTCAGCAAGGATGCATTAAATTACGTAAAAGTGACATTTATAATGTTACAAAAGATTTCTATATCAAATAAATACTGGTTTTTATCTTTCTGTTCACCAACGAACCCTGAAAAAAAATGTATCACAGTTTCCACAAAAAAAAAACATTACGCAGCAAACGTTTAATAGTGGCAAGAACCACTATTAAAAAATGGGCACTAAAAATAATTGATAACTGAGCAGCAAATCAGCAAATTAGAATGATTTCGAAGGATCATGTGACACTGAAGACTGGAGTAATGATGCTGAAAACATATTCAACCCCAAAAATTCACAAAATTTTAGTAGTACAGTAAATCTAAGTAGTAATTAAGTACAATCTGAATGTAATCAACATAAGCATAAAAATAAAGGATAAATATCCACAGGATTTGCTGGCAGCTGTACACATTTCTAACATGCTTTAGTAATTTGTACAGTGGCCTTACCCTTTGACTGGACAGCAGAGAAAGCTTTACTTTTTGCACTCATCCTGTGAGAAATGAAAAACAAGAGATTGTGAGACTACACATTTTCTGACTTGTTTGTAATTATGAACAACATTTTATTTTACAAAATGAGAATGCACAAAAATAATTTAAATCTCTGTAATATATATATATATATATATATATATATGAATGATATGGTGTATAATCAGTTGGTCAACATCAGTTCAGCCACAACAGACAACAACATGCTCCCAGCAGCCATCACCTCTTACCAAAAACATTGTCTTTTCTTTGTCAGGTACTAACCAAACCCTGAAGAACATCATTTCCCCTCTAAGCCCGTTCTCAGAAGGGGCGATTGGCCAAATAAACTTCCTTGACTTCCTTTCTAATGGCACTGAAGGACCCGGTCAGGGCTCTCTATTCATAATTGGACTGAGCGCTGGGTTGCCGGGTTCCCATAGCATCACTGATATCTCTATGTAAATGCATGACCCCTGACAAGCCTTTGATCTGCAATGATGCATATGCAAAAGCTCACGCTACTTTTCATACAGGCTTCCTTCTTCATTTACATCAGCACAGGGCTATTCAGACCTCAACAATGACGTCTTCATCTTCACCCTCATCCTCGCCCTCCGTGTCTTCATATATCCATATCATTGATTTGGTTTTCACATCGATGTACTTTAAAGGATTCCAGGGAGCAAGCGTAAGAATATTTCATTTTCCTTTGATGGATTTGGATGAATAAATAAAACAGCGATTGTATGTGTATTCACGTGTGCCCCGCCGACCCGACAGCAAATTCTGTCACGTACGCTCAACCTTGACACTGACCAAAAGATCTGTAAAGATGTAGTTGAACTCAATTAGGTTGGCTCTCACATAATTCAGCTTAGCTCTTTTGTTTCCAGAACATCTCTGTACAAGGCACGACATTTCAGAAATTCTATTGATGCATGTATGCAGATGCTATGATCAGAGTCAGAATGAACAAGTTACATAAATCACCTTTGGCTCGATAAGAATAAAACAGCAAACTTATGAAAGGCAGAGCATCAAAGTTACAGTTGACAGATACAAAAAGTACCACAGAGATGTATTCAGTCTCAGGGTCAAGGGACATGACTGGAATAAACCCATGAAAAACCTTTCTGAAACAGATACTGGCGGCTGAATTCTTTTTCACTAATCGCGAAGGTTACTTTGATGACTATAGGAGACGCAAAACCCAGGCGAGGTGATGAAACGGACTATTTAGGGAGCAATCTTGCACAGCACAACAATGGCACAGAAATCATTCTCTTCTTCAAAATAAACTTTTATGATGGACTGAGCACAACCTTTATTAAATATGATCAACACATGAGCTTGGCGGTGTGGTATTTGTGTTGCATAGACAGAGCATATTTGGCAGCACATTCAAAACACACACGCACACACGCGCACACACGCACACACACGCACACACACGCACACACACGCACACACACGCACACACACACACACAAAATTGTGTGTGAATTGCAGGGACATTCCACAGGCGTAATGGTTTTTAAACTGTACAAACCGTATTTTCTATCCCCCTATACTACCCCAAACCTAAACCTAGCCATCACAGGAAACTGTATACATTTTTATTTTCTCAAAAAAAAAAAAAAAAAAAAGCCTTTTGAAAAATGGGGACATGGGGTAATGTCCTCATAAGTCAGGGTACCCTCTCCTTGTAATACCCATGTCATCATACAAATTTGTGTCCTGATATGTCACAAAAAAACACACACACACACACACACACACACACACACACACACACACACACACACACACACTCACGATGAGCATCAGACATGTTTTAGCGTATAGTGGGTTCATGGTGCATGATTCTCTGGAATGCTCAGTTACGACTTTCAATAGGAATTATTTGTATGCTGACTGACAATTATAATTTTAGTAGATTTCATTCTTCTTGCATTATAAAATAACTTAGCTCAACATTTCATGTCCATTTATTTATTTGGTAAGCAGCTGCATAATAAATCAACCGACTACATTATTCCTTGAATAAACTACCATTTTTTTTTTATAAATAATTTTGAAATAAGTCTCTTATGCTCATCAAGCATCAAAAACACAGTAATAATAATAATAATAATAATAATAATAATAAAATAAAATATTATTACAATTTTAAATAACTCTTTTCTATTTGAATATATATATTGTAAAATGTATTCCTGTGATCAAAGGTGGATTTTCATCATCATTACTCCAGTCATGCTTCATATTTTTGTGGAAATCAGGAATATAGAATATATATAAGAATATATATTTATTTATTTATTTTTTTTCAGAATTAAAATTTCTAAATAATTGTGACCCTGGACCACAAAACCAGTCATAAGGGTCAATTTTTTTAAATTGAGATTTATACATACATCATCTGAATAAAACTGAATAAACAAACTTTCCATTGATGTATGGTTTGTTAGGATAGAACGATATTTGTTCGAGATACAAAATATGAAAATCTGGAATCGGAGGGTGCAAAAAAAAAAAATCAAAATATTGAGAAAATCGCCTTTAAAGTTGTCCAAATGAAGTCCTTAGCAATGCATATCCACTCACAAAAATACATTTTTGATATATTTACTTTAGGAAATTTACAAAATATCTACATGGAACATGATCTTTACCTAATATCCTAATGATTTTTGGCATAAAAGAAAAATTGATCATTTTGATCCATACAATGTATTGTTGGCTATTGCTACAAATATACTGTGCGACTTATTTTGGTTTTGTGGTCCAGGGTCACAATTTATTTAAAACAGAAATCATTTGTATCATTATAAATGCTTTACTGTCCCTTTTGATCAACTGAATGCATCCTTTCTAAATAAAAGTGTTAACTTCTTCCAATAAATAAATAAATGTACAAAAAAAAAGTTTTGACATGTCCTGGTATATACATACTGAAAGTAGAAGAATTGCTGCAGAGTTTGACATAAAAGACATTACTCAAATAATTATGCTTAAAAAAATGCTTCTCAGGATTTATGTAAATTTAAATACTAAACTGTCTGCAAAAATGAATAAACTAACAAACAAACATCTTGTGTCCAATTTTCCATCTCCATTTCTCTGATCAAATTGAAAGCTGAAAACATGGGAGGCCTTTCTCTTTTACAAACGTCGAACACTAAAGCAAAATTTGAGGGCTTTTCCCCCCTTTAGTCATGATGAGCTCAATAATAAATACATGTTTGGGTGGGTAAATAGGGCTATTCTTTTATATAACTTGCTTGCCATGGGAATGCTCTATCCGCTGGGCCACTTCAGACAGTGACGAGTCTGATTTCAAGACACTATTATCACAGAGAGCTATGAATGCCACTGACCCTCCAATCTAATATTCCATTTCCATAAACATTTATGCCAGTTCATCTTGCACTGAGGTTCACTTAATTGAGGCAACGAATCTGAATATGTAAGACAGGGCTGGCCACTGTTTGGCTGCGTCTCATACACAGAGGTGAATGTAATGTGTAAAATGATGCAAATTACTGCTTTGACGGCAACCTCTCTCTATTTCCCTCCGCTCCAACGTTTACTTTTTTCCGCTCTCCCTCTGTTCCGTGTTGTTTTCAGCATTTGGATGTATTTGTGATATTTGATGAAAAGTGCCCCTGTGCGTTTTTAGGCAAGCATTTGATACATTAATATATGGGGTGTGTGGGTTGTTGTTATGATATCTGAGCTATGAATAAAAGACGTCTCTCGGCATCCTATGCAGCAATACGCTTCATGTAAATAGACTGCGGTTAGTCTACATTTGTTGTCTGGGCAAAGTTATTTTCATAATACCTGTGATTACAGCTCTGCTATTAGTTTTGATGAAAGTGTATCATTGTAATATCATTCCTTTTGAAATATTCTGTTTATAAAGGGGAAAAAAAATATCTTAGTCATGTCAAAAATTACAAATATTCACTCATATTTATTAAATACAATAAAGGAAGAAAATTAAATAAAAAAATATTGCACACAAACACACACACATATATACACACACACACACACACACACACACACGTTCTATGCGATTTATCATGATTGGATATGGACACCATTTTCTTTAAGAGCTGTTGTGCAGCCAAAATTCTATACCAGTTATCACTGTAAAGCTGCATTGTAAAAAGCGCTATATAAATAAAGGTGACTTGACTTGATTATTCAATTAGACGTGATTAATCGTTTTGACAGCACTAATATAATATAATATAATATAATATAATATAATATAATATAATATAATATAATATAATATATAACGGTTAGTTCATGTCCTTGATTCTGATTAGTCAATAGCTGTGTTTTATTCATGATAAAACACGACTATGACCGCTTCACCCAACGGTTCTGTGTATCACTACACAAAACCCTTAGCAACCACTCTTAGCAACGTAAACTGTATGCTCTCAATTGATATTGTTCATTGAAGCTTACTGTATTATGTAGAACTAGAAGAGTCATGTGAGAAAGAGATCGAGTGAGCGAATTTATTACCTGCATTCAGATTTAGCATTTTCCTTCAGGTCAGTCTTATGTTCATAATAAAAAATCTGTTTAGATGTCCGATGTATTATCCTGTCCTTTTAACAGTTAAGGGGTTTCCCATGACTGACAGCACTAGTCAAAGCATTTGTCAGTTGTGTCTTGTTCTGTATTCACAACAATTCAGTCTTTTCAATGTAAAAGTCTTCGCACTCATAAAGACAGTTTTTGCTGCCATCTAATGGCGTAATAATGTAACTTCAGTTGCTGTTCACAGTCAGGGACTATTTTTTCTGGTGGAAGGAAGGCTTTTAGTGAAAGTTTACTTCATGAAAGTTGCATCGATACATATTTTTGGCTTTAATATTTGTATTGTGTTGTAACAGTTTTATAAAAGCAATAAGGTATGAGAGGCTGTGCTGTATCGTGTATAAGTCACGGCTGAAGGGCGTTGTTAGGCACAATGCGAATTGCAGTCAAATTGATTCATTGTGTCTAATCGATTAATCATGATTAATCGCATCTAACATAAAAGTGTTTACATAATATATGTGTGTATATATATATATTATTATATTTATATATATTATATACTGTATGTGTGTCTTGTGTGTACATACATATATACACAGACATATATTAAATAAACTTTTATGTTAGATTAATCTATATATATATATATATATATATATATATATATATATATATATATATATATATATATATGCGTATATAAATAAATATATAAATAAATATATATATATATATATATATATATATATATATATATATATATATATATATATAGATTTAGATTATATATTTTATATATTTTTCGAAGTTGTAAATAAAACAAAGATTTCTGGAATACATTTTACAAGAAAATTATTTCAGTTTTCCTTAAAGAAAAAAAGCATGTCAAATGTCATGTCAAATATTACAGATATTCACTTATAATTAAATAATGAAAATAGAAAATGAATTGTGATTTTTTGAAAGTTCTACATAAAACTGATTATTGAAGTACATTTCACAAGAAAATACTATCCCAGTCTTTCCACTTTTTAAAATTTCATGTTTAACTCAATTTGTTACCTGCTTATTATTTGTAATCATTTGCCAAATTTACTAGCAATTTCTGAGTAAAAATTGTTTCTACACCAAAGTGTACGAGTATAAAGGATCTATACCTATCATAAGAATATAGCATATGAATATAAACATCTATACGCCTCCACAGCTATGCTAATAAAACATGCTCTTTGGATCAGTGTTTGTGCAAGGTAACAGTAGCACCTCCTACACCCGTCCCAGCTGTGACCCACAGCAGCACTGATTTACCATTGATTAGACCCCTGTAAGAGCCAAGAGCTCTGGAGTGAGGTAATGATTCAGAGAGGCAGAGAGAGCGCCCTCTACGTGCCACCAGCTGCCACTGTCGCTACCACACAGCTGGCCTAAATATGAGTGCCCTCTGCTGGCCAACAACCAGAACTGCAGGAGGACGGGCAGGGGGCTTTTCTTTTTAAATGTGCTACACACAGACACCACCTCAAGTGAACTGGGTTACAGCACCCCCCCACTACTGTATTATTTTAGTTTAGAAAAAAAATGAAGACCTCTTCTTGGTTAAGAAAAAAAAAAAAATTGGCTCAGTGAAATAAATGTTGGTATGTGTACAGAGGATATTCTTTTTTTTTTTTTGTTAGACAAAGCAGGTGGATGAAGAGAGGCACAAAGAAAGAGAGTGACCCCCACTGGCTACTGCTGTTTAGTGCTACCCCGTCCCACCCACCACCCCACACATTCATTCACTGAAGACAACTGAAGACACACGGAACAGGGATATTTTAGTTAACTATAACTAAAACAAAAAAAAATCAAGGTAACATTTCTCATTTTCTTTCAGTTTAACTTGATGTACTATAATAACTAAAACTGAAGTAAATAAATTTATTATACAAAATACTATAATAGTATCTCAAATTTGTTAAACTGGGAAAACTCAAAGTCTATATATATAAAAAACTGCTTCCTTTACATATTAACCTCCCACTGCAGTTACACAAGCACAACTGTTTCATCAATGATGATGTGAGAAATGTTGGTGAAGATGTTGCGCTAACCTGTTACTACTCCTAACCTGTTATTTTTCATAAAGCAACAGAGCGGGACACCAAGATCCGGCGAGCAGGCGAGATCTGCGCTACATGCCTGCAGTAGCAGAGGACACAATAGCCGCTGAAGAGGAGGAAGCTGTGGCATGCAGCCTTAAACAAAGCGCAGGAACAAGAGGTCTTTACATGGAGTGCAGCTGCTTATTGCGGCTCTCCCCTTCCTGAATCACTGCAGCACACAGGCGTAACAAATACCGTCTGCACAGCCTCTGAATTATAATACAATAAAACGCTGTGTGTTCCATAAAAGTATTTAGCAGTAAAAATGGCACGCTGACGAGAGGAGTGCACAGTGAAGGGAATTAAGGAAAGAAAAAAAAAAAAAAAAACGGGGGTGGGTATGAAAGACCCCAATTCTCTTCAGTGCTATAATAGTGAAATGAACACACATAAATGTGTTAAGAGTATCTCTTTGCATCTTGTATGGACTGCATGTATTTAATCTGGAAAGCTTATTATGGGCGAGTCATTGCTATGCAAAGCAGCGCCTGACGCTTTTCTCTGGTCTTTTCAGCCCAGCGCGGTGTTTGGCCAATAGGCCTGGCCCCCCGCCTCTCATTGGGCATTCATAACATGCAACATTTGCACAATGTATCTCTCAAAGACTGCTGAATAGGGGGCCTTAATACTCATGTAAACAACTGCAAACCAATTACTTAATGAATCAGCCTCACACATAATGAGGAGGCGCACAAAGGCCCATAAATGCATTTTTTGCACCAAAGCGCCTGCTTTAAACTCTGATTCTTCAGCTACGGTCCCGGCTTAAGCGCAAAATCATAATTATGGCTAAGAAAGAGAGGCACTTGATTTATTTTATTTCGCTTTATTACTATTTTTTGTGAGTTTTGGTCCGAACCAGAGGGTCTTTTAATGTGCCCATCGGCTCAGTGACAGAATGACAGCAGTAAGTGACGGAGAAGAGAGAGCGAGAGAGGAGAGAGGAGGACGGGGGAACAGCACATGTAGTGTTCTACTGGTGCTCGAGTGCAGGGTACTTGTAGAGGCAATAAAGCGCAAGAAGTGACTGGCAAGAGGAATTCTTCAACACGGCAAAATAATAATAAAAAAATAAATAAATACATGTTTTACCTGAAAGCAAAGCAAATGCTGCAATGCTAACCATCATCTTCGCTGTGAGCTTTAAACAACCTCTAACCTGATAGAGGGTCTCCGGCAGGGTTCTCTCAGGAGCTCTGTGTGACTACGAGGTTCTGGGATGATCCAAAAGCATCTCGCACTAGAGACGGCTTATGTTTATTAATGAGGCCATTCATTGGGCAGACTGTGGCATCCATCAGAGAGCTCTGTCAGAGTGCAATCATTATACACTTTCCTCTGCAAATAGTGTAAACTAGCTGAGAGAGCGCGAGGGGAGGCGGGCAAAGAGTGGGCATAAAGACTGGGCAGAAGAGAGAGAGAAAAAAAAAAAAAAAAGACGGAGAGACAGGGAGAGAGACTTTCGACCCTCGTGTCAGCGTGATGCTCTGAAAAGCATGTGAAATCAGAGACGATTACTCTTCACAAGGTTTACCCATCCATTACCTGCCCTAATGGATTCATGGAGGAGAGGCACTGCTGGGAGGGCTGCGTGTCTTAGCTGATTGTGTGAACTTGTGTTGATGTGAAAACCTAAACAATGTACCCTCAAGATCCTTTTTCATCATTCAAAGTCCTGATTTACTGAAGCAATCAAATAATGCCGATGATGAGAGAGGAAGCCCTGAATGGAAATACAGCTTGACTGATGCCTCCCACGTGAACTTGTGTTAATGATGCTAAGAGTGTTTCAAGGACAAACACACACTGCTTTTTTATTAAAAGAGGACAAATGGAAATAAAAATATAATTTTTTGAGTACTTACTGGCTATTTTGTGTTACAGAGTCCCGGAGCACCTCAGACCTCTTCAATTTCTTGATGTCTTTGCATAACAAATTAATAATTTAAATAAAAAGAGAAGGAAAAGGGTGCGTTATTATCAAACATTTATACTCCAGCGTATGCACGTGTACACAGTGTTGTTCACTCGTATGATCAGTGTAATCATAATGTATATAAAAATATTTTATATTTATATATATATATATATATATATATATATATATATATATATATATATATATATATATATATATTGCACAAAACAACTAGAATGTGGAGGGTAATGGGCTATTTATTTAAACTTTTTTTTGTTTTGTTTTTACAATTAAAATTGGATTTAAAATTAGAGGTAACAGTTGCTGCTGTTTAAATAAACACAAAAAACATTATTTTATGGTTGCCCCCAAATGTCTATGGCATTTATGACCCTGGTACTTTGGGCCTGAGGTGGGGGGGGGGTGAACTTGAAACTTTGGGCACAACAAACACAGTTTCCTGAGATTGGGCCATCTAAAAATAATTATTTACAAACACACAACCTGTAAACTCTCCTGTCAAATAATTAATTTTAACAGTTACATTACATTCAAGTATAGTGATATTAAGAAGAATTTAAAAAAGGTTCAACCAAATCTATTTTATATAAAATATTTAAACGTTTCTTTGCAAACAAACAATCCGTACTGTTTGTCAAACTTTAGAATTTTTGCTATTATTCCCCGTTACCTGACGGCTCCGAATCCTCCTCTTCCGAGTCACCCAGTGCCTCTCTTGTGCCACAGACTGTTTAAGCAGCTGATATGCTTTGGTCTCTATAGAAAAGTGAGACAGAAAAAACAAAAAACAAGATGCGAGAGCAGCTAGTCAAATATTTGCTAAAGACCTCAACTTCCAACTTTCCAGAGCCCTGATGTTTGATGAACCAACATCAGCTCTTTAAGGCCTCTGATGAGCAAAGAGAGGAGGTGAAAAACAGAGTGAGTGAGCACTAAACTATTGATCTAATCCAGACGCACACATACAGGCTGCCGTCTACAAAAAAAAAGAAAGAACCCGCCGGCTTTTGTGTTGCCGCACCATCTTGTAGGATTCCATTTAAAACACTGTCTTTTATGTTCTAAAAACTTTCGAAATTGAGATCTTTAACCAGCGAGCATTCAGGCTTAAAATACTTTTTGAAAATGAGCGAAGAGAAAGAAACGTGCCGTGTAAAAGAAAAAAAATATGTCAGTTTTAAATGCTGAAAGCAAACAGACAAACAAATTGCAAAGTGGTTATGCCCCCAAAGACAAAATACATTCCGGCATCTCGTTATCCAGATATCTGTAGTATGGCTGCAACAAACATGTTGTTTGTTGCTCGTTTCTCTCGGTGTAATGACTGCAAAATATAGGCATCAGTGCCATGTAAAAAATAAAAAAATAAAAAAATAAGAGAGCATCTAAAGAATTCCTTTTTGTTCGCCATATACATAAAACACTATTGTGCGCGACGGCGTTTTACTGACACGGACGGCGGAAGGCCAACGTTTGGACGACGTTTCCACAGATGATTGCAAAGTGATGTAATACGAAAGGCAACAGAACTCAATGCAGTCTTCATTAGCCGCCTGTAAACAGCTCATAAGCAGCCAGGGACAGCAGAGGCGGTTTTCCACTACCATAATGCCTTTGATTAGTTGCAGTGAGAAGCTGGACTTCTCTCTCCGTGGCGCTCTTGGGCTAGCCCTGTGCATGAAAGGCACAGTTTGAAATCAGATAGCCAAGTGGAATAATGGATAGTTTTACATTTCTGAGCTGGCGCTGGGACTTGCTACCCGAGGCTTTTCAAAGGATGCCTTGACATCCAGTCTTTTCAAGTCCGCCTCTGGCTGGCATTGTTTAGCAGATAATGAGAACCAATGACAGATCTTGTGCGGCACCCCCAACCCGGCCGGCGGACAATTAAACCTCCGCATTATGCGCTCTGAGAATCTCAGTTTCACCCATACCTAGGGCAGAAGAAAAGAGACGGGTTTGTTTTCTCTGCCGATAATTAGAGGAACTGTTCCACTCTTCAGGTGGGACTTTGACCTCTGATTCACCTTGATCATCCTTTCACAGCTATCCAGTTGGGAAAAAAAGGGACCCCCATTATCTACTGCGTGAGGAGAAAGACAAAACAGACACAGAAGAACTCCCGAACGGGCGCTTCTTCGATCTGCCTTTTTACCTCTAATAGGAATACTTTCCACTGGGCTTTGGTCGGCACTGTCCTCTTCAGCACTTTGAATTCCTGAAACAAAGAAAAGAGAAGGAAAGCGCAGCTCAGAGAGATGGTGGAAGAGTGAGACAGAGGAGAAAAGAAAAGAAAAGAAAAGAAAGAGAGAGAGATCTGGGAAGGGGGGTGGGGGTGGGGAGCTTTTCGAATCTGAACAGCAGGACTGATTGAGACAGGTTTAAAGGGAGAATGAAGGCTGGCTGGCTTTGTCAGAAATGAGATTTGGGCAAAAGTGTATTCTCATGAGGGTCAGAGCGCTGGCATCCTGCGAGTACTCAAGGTCCCCTCTTCCTTCGTCAGAACGGAGCCACCGAGCTGACGTTTCTCTGCTTTGCGCTGAAAATGAGCCATTAATGTGTTTTGCCTGGCGTTTTTTGGGGCGTCCCTCTCAGTTTCTCTCATTGATCTTTTCTGTCTGGCCGAGCACGGCTCTTAACATCTGTGTGTTTAAACTGCTCAGTAATACGTGGATTACAGACTATTCATCTGAACCCGGAAAAACAGATATTTGCGATAAGCGGAATTAGCAAATGCCAGCTGAAATGTCAAGCAAGCGTATTACCTTGTGTTCCAACGCTTAGGAAATTTTTTTTGGAAGGCCTGGCGGGCTTGATTTCCACACTGTCATTCAGAAGGGAGGGCAGGCTGCAAGAAGATGAGAGTTCACTTTCTGACGGCTGATGGGTCTCAAATTCGTGGGTCAGAAGCCTCTTCAACAGCTCTCCTGCCTGCATGACAAAAAGACGACTTATCTTCATTTCAGGGTTCTCACACCTTTTGAATTTTCCATTACTTTTGCAGTCATTCATGATTTCTTCTTAAAAACGTTTTATAGACATACACT
Source organism: Megalobrama amblycephala (assembly GCF_018812025.1). NCBI lineage: Eukaryota > Metazoa > Chordata > Actinopteri > Cypriniformes > Xenocyprididae > Megalobrama > Megalobrama amblycephala. Next base: position 7,575,710 of record NC_063048.1, on the reverse strand, counting down.
GAGGATTCGTAATTTCTAGCCTAAGAAAACTTTAAAAAATTACATGGACTGTTTAGAAAAATATTTTAAAAATCCCTAATATTCCCAGGTTTTCCCATTATCATTAGACCATGCCATTCAGATTCTGATGATTGTTTACCGTATCCAAATTCCAACTGACAAGATGTGTGATTTTATTTCTTAGTTGTTTTTAAAATTTGAATTGGCAGAAAATTCCCCATGTAAAATCAGCACCCAGTGTTTGTTCATTATACATTTTGGCAGTACTACTGAGTACATTTCACGTTTATTTGAATTTTGCAAATCTCCAGAAATCAAAACATTTCCAGCAAAAATCTAAAGATTAAGAAACCTGCAGTTTTTTACATAAAAACAATAGAAGATCAGAGGGATGATATCACACGCAATGAACTACATGATGGAATCCACTGACTGAATTAAACCAGGAAAAATTAAAATTAAAACCATTATCCTTCCTTAAAGCTCTGCTCTCAACTCAAAACTGACAAAAAACAAAACAAAACTGGGGTGTGACGAAAAAACGTATCACAAATAATGACAAGGAATGGAGGTCAGATGTCAAATATTATCATACCCTAGCAACAGATTTACAGCTTACAGGCCAAATGCCACATAACACAGTCTAATAACAACAGGAGAGTATCACCACCCCCATGACCTCATTTTAACAAAAAAGTAGAGAACTTTATAAAGCTGGAATTTATGGCAGGGCTGCCACTAGGAAAGTCCATTTTCGAAGCCCATCTACATTTACAGGATGAGGTCATTTTACTGGACCAGGTGCATCACATTCTACATTCTTTCCTCATAATTATTCCATATTCCAGGATGATAATGTCTCCATATACACCACCAAACATTAAAAAGTGGTTTTATGGAAAATAATGAACCTTTAAGAGCAGTTACAGCACTGCTAAAGTAAATTTCCAGTTTAATACATTAAAGAATATTTTTTTTCTAGAAGAATGGTATCCCACTATAAATATAGATTATGAATCATTAAATAATAAAAATATATAATAATATATATAATAAATAAATATAAATCAATCAATCAAGCAATCGATTTTTTAAGGTTTGTTGTGACATTCACGCCTAACACTGGTTGCACTAAAATTAGTGTAATCCTCATAATCACAGCCCTGTTATCAGTATCATGTTGGAACTTCATAATGGAAGTTCCATACATTATATAATGAAATGGGCTCAATAGAGTGCAACAGTCGGGTCCCGGAAGTAAAATCTCCATTCATTTTCTCCATAGGGAAACTGATTTTGAATGATAAGCCCTACTGTGACAAGGTTGTTAATCCATGGTATTTGCTTGGTATTAGCCATCAGCCCGCAATTTTTCATCTTATTTTTTAAAATAACTGTGTTTAACAGTGGAATTCCTGGTTCAAAAACTAGATTACTTATGATGCTGTACAGACAATTACACCAATAAGAGAGAGTCGAAAAAAGCAACACTGCCAAAATAGCTCTTTAGCTCCGCCCTCTCCCATGTAGCACTCCGAATGACAGAATTGAGTTGATCTCTCTACACTCCCAAAATAGTTTGTGTGTGTGTATATTTTATATTAAAATAAAAACATTAAATTACATGCAGTATTAAAAACATCTGTGCTGAGTTTGGGAGAGAGCAGGTGAGAGTGATACCTTGTCAGTGTAGGTGGCATTGTTTGGCACCAGGAGTGGAGTAAAAAGCTGGATGATGTGGTCAGTGCTGAGGATTTTCTGTCGTTGAAGCTGAAGGAAGTGTCTGAAACAGCAATCCCACAGCAGAGCGCTTTCAGCTGACAGACACAACCTACAAGCCAAAGCCAGGACAAACAAATTTAACACAGGAACATAATTTCCATGATCTTAGCTATTTATGATAGTATGAAGATAATAAAGTGGACATGAACTGAAAAATCTGCATGCAAATAAAAATACTTTTTAATTTTTTTAAATTAAATTTAAAGCTGCCAGTATTTGCTGCCGAAATTATTCAAAGAATCTCTTGCTACAGTATACCGTACATAAATAACAGTGAAACAACCTGAATAGATGCTATGACTCCAGAGAACAGTAAAGCACTATACCTGATGTGTTCTGGCTTTGTAGCTGATGACCAGTGTGTGTTGATCAGATCACTGGGTAACAGGCATCCAGGAGACAGACTGTAGGACAGCAGGGGCAGCTGCTGCAGAACCACAGCACCACACGCATGCAATTCCACACCATCCAGACGCCCACACTGACCACATATACTGGGGAATACATGAAGAAACAGGCTAAAAATGAGAATATGTGGAGTGCAGGCACACACATTTCAGCTTCCTTTAAAAACCTCACTATTAATGCAGTATTACTAAGAACACTTTTATATTAGTACAAGTATTCTCCACTTCTTTCAATCTACACAAATAAACACAGAGAGCAATAAACTGCCACGCATGTACGCCTTTGCAAAATGGTTACTATAACAATTCACCGTGATTCAAAACCCCTTAGAAACCAAGATTTATTGCTAGAGTGTTGTTGGTGCCAAAGTAATGGCACTTAATTTATAGCGAGAGCCCTTAAAAGCAGGATAATGCAATTTCCACTGAATCTGTGAACACTACACCACCATGAGAGGTAGCAGACTCAAGCAGGGGAACAAAACATCTTCCTTCTCTGACCTGATGATATCACTGAGTTTCTGCTCATTGACTGCGCTTCTGTAGAGGTTCACGTCTTTAGCACTGAGACGGCGCTCAATGCTGTCCAGAAGATGACAAAATCCTTCCATGGAGAGCCTGGAGAAATTTCCAAGAACAAGAAGTTAAATGATTGGTTTCTATTGAATATTTACTGTTATTGTATATAGCCTTATTAACTTATGGTGTCTTTCCTCTTGCATTAATGTTACTGAGATTAAAATTAACAAGAAACTACATTTATAGCCAGTTTTACTTGTGAGTCAAATAGGATGTGAAATTTAAAATATAGGGTGGGACTTGGTATTATCCACTGGGAATTGACATGATCACAGTGAACATTTAATTTCAGAATGGTGCCAGACCTGAAAGTGAGTTTGCAGTGTATCATGGAGGAATACTTTCGTCCTGAAAAACCTCCAGCACCCACTTATGAGGGAAATTTAGAACCAGGATGGGGAGGCTGAAGGTTAAGTTCACCCTCGACCTTTCCTTTTTCATATCTACCTTAATTTGCTTTTAATGCATTCACATTAAAGGATTAGTTCACTTTCGAATGAAAATTGCCCCAAGCTTTACTCACCCTCAAGCCATCCTAGGTGTATATGACTTCTTCTTTCTGATGAACATAATCAGAGATATATTAATAAATATCCTGACACATCCAAGCTTTATAATGGCAGTGAGCGATACCAATAAGTATGAAGCTGAAGAAAGTGCCTCCATCCACATCCATCATAAACGTACTCCACACGTTTATGAAGGCCTTCTGAAGTGAAGCGATGCGTTTGTGTAAAAAAAAAAAAAAATCCATATTTAACAAGTTATAAAGTAAAATATCTAGCTTCCGCCAGACTGCCTTCCGTATTCAACTTATGAAGAAAGTGTAAAACTCTCGCTTTTCAAAAACTTACGCTACGTCCTACGCCTTCCCTATTCAACTTACGGAAAAAGCTTAACGGATGCGATGCCAGTTCCGTTTTTTTTTTTTTTTTTTTTTTTTTGTAAGTTGAATACAGAAGGTTGTCTGGTGGAAGCTAGGATATTTTACTTCATAACTTGTTAAATGTGGATTTTTTTTTTTTTTTTTTTTACACAAATGCATCACTTCACTTCAGAAGGCCTTTATTAACCCCCAAAGCCTGTGAAGTACGTTTATGATGGATGCATGTGGATGGAGGCACTTTCTTCAGCTCATACTCGTTGGTCCCGCTCACTGCCATTATAAAGCTTGGATGCATCAGGATATTTATTAATAAATCTCTGATTGTGTTAGTCAGAAAAAAGAAAGTCATATACACCTAAGATGGCTTGAGGGTGAGTAAATCTTGGGGTAATTTAATTGGGGTAACAATCATTTGAAAGTGAACTAATCCTTTAATTATAATAACTGACTTTAAATTATTGTGTTAATTACTGACAAGATTTATAAAGGTTGCATTATCTATAATATTAACCTAAGACAATGCCCAAATAGCTATTTGGCTATTGTTTAACATTATCCAATAGCCCACATGGTCAAGGTGAAAACAGAAAAGCATTTCAGATGTGGAGCATGTAATTAAAGCCATTTTAATATATATATATATATATATATATATATATATATATATATATATATATATATATATATATATATATATATATATATATATTTTTTTTTTTTCTTTTCCTCTTTTTTTTCTGAATGTCATGCACTGATCCACAGTAATCATCCAGGAATGTGTACCAAAAATGAAATTAGAGTAAATTCTGATTTTGTATTGCATTTAAGTATATTAAAAACATATTGCATCAAGTACAAAAACATTAATAAATATTAAATATGTATTAAATATTTTAATAAATAAATGAATATTTAGTCTTTAAAAAACATTGTTCTTAGGTTTTAAATGAGAGACTTTTGTCTGGCATTGGATGGCTGCAGAAATGTGAAATATTGTTTGTGGCTCATTTTGTTCTAGCGAATCCATATCTCTCACACTGACGTATTAAGCACTGGGTGGCCCTTATAGAATAGCTTCTGCAAAAACTAAACCCAAATCCTAAAACCCCCACCATATAAAATGGCCAAAAAGAATTTATGACAATCTATAATGGGCCCTGGGGTCAGGGGCCACTAAACAATCGCTGCCTCTCTTTGGCAGGTTGTTTCCTGGAAACACCCTGATTAAGCTGCCTGTGTGAATTATATCCATGACATTCTGTCGAGCACAATCCATCCGGGCAAAGTCCTCTTCAGAGCGGCTGAAACAGCCTCCCCCCCATACAACCCTCTGCTCCGTCATCATCTTCCCCCCCAGTTTATTCGCCAGGGCTCTTCAAAACACCAAACACACCCAAACAGCAGCTGATTACAGAGTATTGTTGGCAACATCTATAGGTGTTTGCTCTTGAGACCATTTATGAGGAGCATGTTCTCAATATTTCAGCTATTTGTTTGCTCCGTAACAGCAATAATGGTTCCTCTAGCATATATTCTAGTCCACCTTAGAAACAGAATGTAACAAGGTCTCTCCTTTTACAAAAATCACAATGGGTTAGTCGAAAGATCAACTGAAGCACATCAAGATCTTTGAAAACATAACATCGTGCCGTCATTTGAGAGGCTGAGAGGACAGCCTCATGAAGGGAAAGCTCAAAAGAATACAATGATACACTCTCCTCTCTAGACCTGAGCGCACGATAGCCTTGACTCCACTTTCGCATCACAACATGCGCGACACAGTATTTGCTAAATGCTAAGACTGATACTAATGGTTTCTCCTTCTCTCGCTTACATGCACAATAACGTTACAAGAGCTTTGTTCTTAGCCAGGCCTCTTCACAAGGCCAAAAAACTCTCAAAATCACGTTTGAGCAAACATTCGCAAAGACGAATAACATGCCAGAGAAATCACTATAAACCACATTTATTTATCATAGACAGCAGGAAACAAAAAATTGGATAAATGTAGTAGCCCAATGATGCGTTTTGTCAATAAAATGTCATTTAAATCTATTGAAAGGTCTTAAATTAAGAGGAAACACTTTACAATCACCTCCATAGGAATACACTGGGGCATTGCATGCTCCATTAGCATCTAAAGTGAAGGGGATGTTAGTTTTGATACTCATCTCATTTCATCACAGGACCTTTATTATGCATTTTATCCCAAAATGCAGAATTTGCATGCATACCTTTGTGCTATGTATGTATTCAACCAACTCATTAAAGTGGATAATCCACTCCATGTATACACTGGGTAATACTGATAAAGCAGGCTTCATTAATCTATTTATTCAATGCAGAAATAAAAAGGAAATATTAAAGAGCAAAAAGCTCTAAGGATTATGACTGGAGTAATTAGTATAAACGTTAAATTACATTGTCCTGGAGGGTTATGAAGTTCATCATGACACATTGTTTTAACTGATGCACATCATTCCATAGTTTCTTTTTCTAATGTGATGTCTATAACCACAGGAACATGTTTTACAATTGGGTTGAAGGAACAACGCACTGGCAAGTCTTATGCGTATACTCTACAAATTGTTTTTATGAGTGGCACTGTTGATAAAAAGTGAGTAGAAATAGACAGATAATAGGTTTGACCAATATTTTTTAACCAATATTCACACATTTCTACTTAACAGGTTTTTAAATATAGGCGCTACCGATAAGCATTGCCATTTACTGGAAACATTAGTTAGTTACTTATTAATTTTGAGGGAAGAAAGCATGCAGTTAGATATAGTAATTTCTATATAGTAATTTATTTTTAGATATAGTAATTTCAATTTTTATTGCAAATGCAAATGACCTGGCTTTTATATGGGCATTCAATTATAGATTTAATATGACACTTGTATTTTTAGATTTATCACAAGATAAGTTTGTTTATTTTCAAATGTTCTATATCCATTTAAGATGTGCATGTATTCATGTTGTGTATATATTATAACTAGTATTGTATATATACACAATATAAGTAGTATAAGTCCATGCACATCATGCAAACCTACTAACTATCAGCCTGAGCAGAGCGTTCATGATGCTCACACTTTCATTCTTCAGAACATTCTATGAAGTCAAGAAATAGTTGAGTCTCCTGGGACTTGGGGTCAAATCTCCCGAGGAGAAAATTGCTCCCTTACAGCATTATCTGGGATTAGGCCAATAATGTTGGATTCAAGGTCTGAGCCGTCCTTACAAGGTGTCCTAAAGCCAAGACTGAGCCCCGCTGAGTGAGGTTGTTGGCTGCAGAACCCCAGTTCATTATATCTGTACACCCATGTGCACATGTACACACATCCCCCATCCCAGAAAACCACACACAGAGAAAAGACCTCCCAGTTGTTGTGGTTTGTGCTTTTAGTAGAAACTCTACTTCTGATTGTATGAAAGCTAATACAGTCAGAAGTAGAATAAGGGTCTCACAGAAGCCGCCGAGCGAACGCACAGAGTAATGTTATAACATCATTTTCAACATACTCAAATGTATCTAATATGATAAACAGCGCTGTGTTACCCCACATAAGCTTGACCGGAAGAAGCAAAAGCGGCGACTGTGGCATAATAAAAGCTCCACTGCCCTCGAGGCGTTTGTTGCGCATGTCTCTCATTAGCAATATCTCCAGCGGCCTCGTTCAGCTCCAACAGAACTCGGCCCTGCTCTGCTTCATACTACAGTAAGGTTAATAATCTCATCCATGAACAAGATTTCTGCCCGAGTCCCATTGGATTCTTTTCCCCTGGCTGTGAGGTGAAGACGACATCTCCCACGATTCCGCGCTCAATCTCTGCATCATCAAGCTACACCTTTGTTTTGAATAGGCGACCTCTAGCGGCAAAAAAAATACATACTGTGCCTTTAAAACTAAATTCTTCAAGTTTATGCAAAGACTATCAATCAGGCAAGACAAAGCATAATGATTTAAAGGGAAACCAATATCTTAAACAGCACTTTAATCTTTTAGAATTTTGCTTCCATTTCATTTCGACTTAAACATCATAATAGAGGGTTCGTACAGACACGGTAAAATGAAATTCAAAGGACCTTCAAGGACTTTTCAAGCACTACTTTTTTGGTTTTCAAGGTTTTCTGCATTATCATATTCCAGCTAATATCACCGTTTTTAAACAGGAGGTTTAATAATCAAGTTATAAATAGGATGTTTTTTATTACGTTACATATGAATTTATTATTTCAAGCATGTGCTATTTTATTCACAGTAGACAATCATGCTACTGACCACGTGAGCAGTGTACACATTCTCACGTTCTTCCACCGTGAATAAATCACGACCCCAATGTATGAGTTTGGCATTCAGGTGAACAAGTAATTTTTACAGACGTCCACATGAGAAAAAAATTATTGTCCAAATAAAGCTTATGGCAAGGTTTAAAACAAGGCAGATGTAGTAAAATCCTTGATCCCTCTAGGGGGGGTCTGGGGGCATGCCCCCTGGAAGAAAATGTTGTATATTTTAAAAGACAAATTCATTAATCTGGTGTACTTTGAGAGCTCCAACCCATGTTCAGCGTCCAAACTGAACAAATTAAAATACTGCATTGACTTGTATTTGAATCCACTGTTTAAAATAAATCATCCACCTGCCAACTGCACAATGATATTCTGTAATTTAGATATCTGCACTTGATCATCACATTACAATTATTCAAATTCTCAGTGTTAAGCATGATTAATTTTGCATTAAAAGATTTTATGTTTATTAAAACAATTAAACACTTATTTCATATATACTTCGTCTTTCAATAATTCAAGCACTTTTCAAGTACCTTTTCAGGAATATCACTATTTTCAAGGTTTTCCAGGCCTTACATTTCAAAAAGTCAAATTCAAATACTTCAAGCACTTTAGGCACATTGTGCGAACCCTGACAATATATCTTCTAAACTAGAGTAATACTCAGGTGCATCTATATAATACTTAGATAAGTTAACACAATACTGTGATTGCATCGATAATGAGAAATCTGTTTTTGAGTAGCAAACATTCAGTGGGCCAGTCTTTAGGTCTATAGAGTTTCTAGCTGCTTTCAGAAGGAAGAAAACAGTCATACAATCCAAGCAACTGTACCTGTTTGGGGATTCGAGAGAGTCAGGCCTTCCATGCTGCCGTGTGTTGGCCTGCTTGTGTGTGCCACCATCGGTTTGAATGGGTATTACACTCTGCTTTTGAATTACATCATCTCCTCTCAAGGTGTTATGCCCACTTTGACTTGGTGAAACTGAAACATCACTGTCCGCATGCATCAAGAGGTCTGGCTTAATATCACCAGCTGGATTGAGAATGCTGGGACATTTGCTGTTAGTGTGATCTGAAATGTGTATAAGAACACTATGAGTACTTATAATTCTTTACATGTGCAAATTAATAAAAAGTGATAAAACATTGATGAATCTTGGCAAGACATGCCAATACATCTGTTTATTGACAATGTGGAATTAAAAGTAACTGAGCAGGAATTTCAAACCTGGAAGATCTTGATGTCTTGGCACAGAGTCACCTTCATCCTCTGCAGACACTTCCTCATCCTCATCTCTAGAGTTCATGTACTGTGAGGAATCTCTTGGATCAGTGGTATCTGGGGAAGGACTGCGGGTCGGACACCGCTCAAATGACACAATGTCTGCAGGCTTCTTCACGGTCACAGATCGAGAGGACACTTCAGCATCCTTCAGGGTTGTGTGAGGTGAGTTTAGTTCATCCCATCTATGCTGCTCTCCTGCCCACTGAGAGATGTCCCAATCAGACTCCATCTGCTTTTCATGCATGTCACTCAAACACCTGCCCTCAAGGAAATCACCTGAGTTTAGAATGTCATCAGATAAAATGGCAGTGCCGCTGGCTTTTGAAAGATGGGAGTGCATACAAAGGCCACTTTGTAGAGGAGAGAGTGAAGGATGATTAGGTATCAGCTCTGTCTGAGATGGTAAACGTGTGGTTGTGACGCCATCATTTCTTGATGAGCGGCTGGAGGTCTGGTGACACGTGAAGATGACAGCACTCTGTGATGATCCCCGTGTGTTGGGGAGCTGGAACCTGCTCAGGTGCTGTGCAAGTGAAACAAGAGATATGGTAGATGTAAGTGGTGGCAGACATGAGTTGATGGCAATTAGGGCGGGGCGACTGAACGATAATTATCGTAATATTATTTTCCTTGATAAAATTATAACAAGAGTTATATAAGTGTTCAACGTAATGTTTATGCACTATGCAAACAATGCTGCGCATGCGTGTTGCAGACGGTCGCACTGGTGGCAATAATTGATAAGTGCTGCCATTTCTGTTGCATACGAGAAACATAAACGGCAAATGCGCCAAATGCGGAATGACAAAGAGATGCTAGTTTGAACCGTGTGCCACACGGAACATTTATCAGTTCGACTCAAAACACAATGCAGCGCAAGCTTAGAGCGAATGCGTTTACTTGCTGACTGTCTCAATCACACAACCACTAAACAGCGCTTTAAGAAACCAGTGAAAAGCGTTCACGTTCGGTGCAAAGTTCTCACATACGACTCACAAATCAAATGCCTCATGATTTCAACTAGTTTAAAGACAGATGAAACAGCACTGACACGCTCAACAACACTGACACAGAAAACACGAGAATTACTGAACCACAATGATACAGTGAGAAGGCATTTCAATCCACCATGATTTACTGTAGTTACACTAACTGAAAAGGCGTGGACAATTATTAGTATTTTTTGCAACTGACCTTGTTGCATATGCATTTGTAGGAGTTTCCTGTTTAGACGCAAAATTTATGGGAGGAGAGTATTTAAATAAATCATGCAAGGTGATTTACTAAGGTTTACGCAAGTCAGTTTACTGGTATTTTTGCACCATTTACCGACCAAAAAAGCTAATCTGTGCTGCTCTTGGTAGATTGCGTTGGTCATTATGGAAATGATCCGGCTGCGTCTGTGTTCTTTAATTTGTGTATCGTCAGTAGATCACACAGTTTTTTTTTTTATTCAAAATATTAACAAATACTTTAATAGTATATGCGTTACTATGGACACACATGCGTCACATGTAACCCTGTCAAACAGAATGAACTGGCCAAATCCGATTAAAATTTCATTCTGATTTTAAGTGGTGGTTTAAACCTTTTCTAATCCGATCGAAAAGACATGTAAACACTTGATCATATTGAAAATCGAAACGGGAAAGTACAGCACATCAGTCCTTGTTTCGGATTTTCATCCACAGATGCCTTGATTTGGGCACGGGAATTAGGAGCGTTTTTACTGCTTGATAAATAGCCTATAAGCAGCATAGCGGTTCATGTACTCGTCATTTCCTAATTAGGACCAGAAATAGATAAATATTACGTCTGCTCTTTGAAACAAAGAAAAGAAGCAATGTAGAGAATAGTATGCGCAAACAGCTGGAAACTCTGTATATTCGTGCAGTGTATTTTGTGGAACACAAAAGAAAAATTTAGGAAGAATATTCCCATTGCTCTTCTCTCTAAAGTGACAGTGAATGGATGCTTTCAAACTCCAGAAATTACAAAAAAAACATATTGAATTTACAAAAGATTTGTGTACTATATTTCAGGCCTTCTAAAGCCATAGGTTTGTGTTATAAACAGACAGAAATTTAAGGTATTTACTGAAAATTCTCCCCTTTGTCATACCTTCATTCTGCACATTCAAACTGGTATGTAGCAACCGGTTAAGATAGACTTGGAATATCACACTCTAGTCATGTGAAGTACTATTTTTTTTTGTTTTTTTTTTGCCATTTTTCAGATCCTTAGAGTCAGTCCCAATTCACTTCTATTGTATATTGTGAATGTCCTGGAATCTTCTTTTGTGTACAACAGAGAAAAGAAAGTCATACAGGTTTGAAATTTAAAAAAAAAACAGGAAGGCGAGAGAATTTTCATTTTTGGATAAAATAACATTTTGAGGGGAACTAACCCTTTGATGCATGTCCTTTTGAATAACCATGGGAAGATTTTGGGAAAATTTTGACAAAAAAAATTAAAATAGTTAAACATTTTTCAAATACATCTGTAGAAATGCAATATCCTACTTTTCTATATTCACAGAAAAGAAATAAAGTAGAACTACAGAAAAACAAAAAAAAGCATGTCAAGTACACCGAGTCAAGAGGTTTACAAAGTGCTAAAATTAATTGGGCGGTCAAGGATACCTCATTGCCAGTAAGTGGGAGCTAAATTTCTGCTACATCATTCTCTCATTGCTTTACTTCCACTAGTCCTTGGCCCCAAAACGCAACCCTGACAATTCAGGTTACAGTGGCTTCTTTTCAAATAAACTTTAATCCTAAACATTTCAAGGTATCATTTTTGTAGCTTTTTACAGACCGACAAAGATTTCTTTTGGTCAAGGTTAGATTTTCTTCCAACTGTCTGTTCAGCTGAGTGCACTGAGATCAGTGTCTTAACTTTTAATCTTATTAACAATCCTATGCTCCTAAACTCTGTTTCATGACAGAAATACTGCACTATGGTTACGGATGGGTAAGGGGGAAAAAAATCAGCACACATAATAAAAAAAAAAAAAAATAAAAAAAAAACATGGCTTCTGTTTCTTTTCTGATAAGGGTCTTAAATACCAACCCGTTAGCTGCTTAATAACATCCACTGTAAACCACGCGGTCTGTCTGGCAGATCCAGTGTAGAAGTAAAAAAAAAAAAAAAAAAAAAAGAAAGAAAGGAAAAAAGAAATGGAGTGAGAGGAAAAGTTAATTTCTTGGCTGAGTGATTCCATCGCTAGCTGCAGGGCAAAGTAGAAAGTGTTTCGCTAAAGTAGCAATTGATTCTTCTATCAATCTGCGGCACGCGCCTGCTCTTCCAAGGAATATATTAAATATGAAAATCATATCCCGTTATCATGGCTTCCCAGCTTTCAGGCTGGTAAGCTCCCCTTAATGAATGCTGCAGCCTCGGGGACATGCACGCAGCCAGTGGTGGCGCCTATGCATAATGGAGTGATTCCTCCCATCTCTGCTCATTACAATATCGGCAGGCTGGAAGGGGGGTGGGATTTGGGAGGGGGGGGGATGCGGCACAGTCACAAGTGACTGCTCTAGATGGAATGCTCTAAGTCATTATGAGCTGTCTTCCACATTTCATCCGAGAGAGCTCGAGTCGCTTGAAGAGAGGGAAAGCTACAGCCATGGGCTTGAACTACATTGTCGGCGCAGGCAAAGCAGCTAGGATTAGACACCTGCGGCACTACAGATACGACGAGAAAAATGAACAGCCTCACGACCACCGCTGAGCAATCTACATAACAGCGACTTTTATTCGAGCGACTGACAGAAAGAGTTTGGACGCATATTGTTTTAGCTGTCATACATGTGATGTGCAATACTGCAGACTGTCACAAATAAAAATATGACACACGGTCAGTTGGATTGCATTAGCTGTTAGTGGCTTCCGTAATACTCTTTCCTTTACTCTTTTCCATTTGTTTTTTTTTTTCTTCTTCTTCTTCTTCTTCTTCTAATTTTAAATGGCCTTTTAAAAATGTGTAATATCATTTTGTTTTAAGACTGTGATACTCCTTTGTTAAACCAAAGCAGTCATTTGAAGTCATTTGAGCAAAACAGTAATTACTTCAAGCACTTTCCAATTTGCTTTTGATTATAAATTAATTGTGGCCTTTGAACACTGATACCCCATATAAACTGTCAAAAGTGTCTCCTGAAGAGGGAGGCTGAGCTGAATAATGGTTGTGGTATTTTTCTCTACAACTCTCAACTCTCTTCTTTTGAAAAAAAAAAAAAAAAAAAACCCTGACACACTTCCATTGGATCCCATCACAGCACTGCAGTTTTATCAAAGGCACACAGATAGCTTTGTAAATTCCCCACTGAACTGTAATTTCCATAGATGACATGATAATTTCCTCTTACCTCGTCCGCTTCTGATTCCCCCCTGCTCCCCGTTTTCTTCTTGTCTTTCTTCAGTCTGGTAATATGAGTCTTGTACTCCAACTGAAATGAATTCAAGTCAAATCATTACTAACATAGATCGTTTTCAACTATGTAAATTACAAAAAATATCTGCTTATAAACCCAAGTTGTAACACGGCACTGGCTTAATAACACGGCAGCCAGAGTGACCACAGTTACGAGACGCGTCACACAAGTAATTTCAGTTTACTAAAATCTATAACCCGTTTTTTCATTAAACATTACAAACAAAGCAATGGAAGAGAAAGATTATGTTTATGCCCCTAAATGTAGCACCAATCAGAGTGTGTATTCCTTTGTGAGTGCCCTTAATAGTGCCTGCCAAGGCTCTTAATCAGTTTGGCGAGTTAACCAGTGGCAGAGATGAGGGCGCTGGGATTACCTCCAACCTCCCACTTCATTCTCGTAAGACAATATCTGCACTCCCAAAAGGGACCAGAGTTACCACTTGCACCAATTTTACACACGATAACACCCAAAGTGGTCCACGCAGTTACAAGCAGACAAATATTAGCATTGTTAAAATCAGAGTGGGGATGAAAAAACGACAGGGAAGAAAAGAGTAATTTGAGTCTGACGATGTGAGGTGATGAATTTGAGCAATTAAGCAATTGAATTCAATTTAGTGTAGTAAAAGTGATATTCTTTGACTGGCAGCTAGATTAGCAGGTATCTCTTACAATTGCAATTCAAAGCTACCACTGCAGCAACAAAACAAAATACAACACACATGCACAAAAAGTAGGAAAACGGGTTCCTTTCACAAAAAGGGAAATTCAGAGGCACTTCACTATCTGAATACAGGGCGATTAATTTGTGGTAGTGTAATTAAACAATTTGTCTAATTTGATATTAAGCTGTGGAGCACTGTTCAGTTTTAAGTGACAATCTGACGGAGCTGTTGTTTTCTTTTTCTCATTTGCGTGCAGTGATAAATGAATGCTGGAGTGTTTATGATTGTTCCCAAACAACAATAAGTGTGAATGTTTAAACACTGGAAGACAATTAGACAGACAATTACAGGATTATGGCAATGGTCTAATTGAGGCTCAGAATATATGTCTACGGAAAAAAAAAAATCTGTTCCTCAAAAGAAAGCCTTATTTATTTTGTGAAATGCAAACGCAAACGTTCAGACTACACTAACATTTTTGGTACCGAGCAGCTATCATTTGGGTCACTGCATGTCATGAGAACTATAACGCACAAGACTACACATTTCATTTCACCTCACCTCTTTGATCAGAACAACGCAAACATGTGCTTTGACATGAGCATAACAAAAACTAAAATAACAAAGAAATGTATTTTGTCTAAACCATATCAAAAGTAAATATTCAAAGATAAAAACTCTGCATAATTCACACAGAGTCAGTACTATTTTGGGAAGCACATATGATGAATATTGGGACAGATTCAGCTGCTCAAGGTTATTACCCTCTTTTGAAGCAGCCTGCTACAATCAATGGAGAATTCTTTCAATTTCGATGCCAAGTTCTCCACATTCCCAAGAAGCTCAAGGTTGCGTGTCTTTGCTTGCTGCTCTCTCTCGTGCAGCTCCTTGTAATAGCAGCGCATCTTGGCACACTTCAACTTAGTCCTGTGAGCAGGAGACAGACATGAAACGGACAGCTTTGCTACTCTCTTTTTAGAAAAAGGCTGGACTGACTTTGTATTAATGGAAATAAATAAATAGAAACCTGTAACAAATAGGTCAAACATTACTATAAATAGGTTAATGCTAGCTTATTAGTATTACTAATTGCTCCTCACTGTGCATATTATAGGACAAACTAAAAAAATTACATATTTGTCAAGAGCCACTTTACAGTAGTACTAATGGATTCTCCACAGCTAAGATGCAGTTTTGTGACTAGCAAAGGGCGAAAATGGATAATGATGGCTAAAATTTTAAAATGAATGATAAATGCTGATCTACTAACCTCTCACACATCCTTGACCATCATGGCCCCATATCAAAATTCTTTATTTTTATAAATGCATTTAATTGAGCCATCATAAAAACAAACTGGTCTCAAGTACTTAAACAGAAACAGATGACCCCAAATCATCAATGAGTGAGTGTGTTGGTACTTATTTATCCTGAAATAACCATTTTTAGGGAGAACGCCTGCTATATGGGTGAAACAATAAAAAAGTATAAAAATTGAAGTAGCAACAAAAGGCATATGACACTACAATATAGACTCAATAAAATAAAATAAAAAAAAAATTACACAAGAGAATAAAAACCCAATGATAAATCAAAGAAATAAGTGAAAACACAATAAATATATTACCATAGTAAAAGATGATAAATATTTCTTTCTGACTTCTTTCAGGTAGTAAAATAATCCCTAAAAATGTCATCTGAAAGTCAGTGTTGGGAGATAGATGCCCTGAAAACATCAATACATTTGCTTCTTGAGCAGGATTCATCAAGATACAAGCTTTTTTTTTGTCTGTACAGTAAATATATACATTTATTTTATTGGTGGTGTAGGGTAGACTATAAATTATCATATATAATTTACAATTCACACACACACACACACATATATATATATATATATATATATATATATATATATATATATATATATATATATATATATATATATATATAAATAATGCTTTAGATATTTACTATTAATTTCATAATGTAAGGGTCTACTGTTTTTATACTTACAGTCTTTCCTCTGATCTTAAGTAGGCAAACAGTTTTTCTTCCAATTCATGTCTTCTTCTCTCCCTAAACACAAAAATATAGCACCTGCAGCTATCAGAGCTCATATGTAACTTAGTATTATTAATATTATTATTTTTTTTTTTAAACTTTCCATTTATACTAAAATACTAAATTAGATCAAAAACAAACAAACAATGAACTACATCGATGTATAAGATCTTATGAAATATATAGCTAGATATAACAGAGGAATCCAGGGACGGTTACCAAATATTTACGAACTTTATAATAGTAGAGTAAGTTAATAGTTCTTTACATCTTTACATGAAGTATAACTTTACATCTTTCACAAAAAACTAACGAGAGAGTGAGGGAACAAATACTGTGATATACAGATTCTGAATCAATCTTCCTAAAATGTACGTTAGTAAGTTAATTCTGATAAGACGATATCCAAAAGATATAGACAGATAAGAAATCCGACATACTACTTGAGCTCACTGCTACACACAGATGATATGATTATTAAAAAAATAGTCCTATATGCTATAAAGAGTCGTTCAGCGCAGTCCCATTGGTTTTCACTCTCGTGCTAACCGAGCACGACAGCAGAAATCTACCGCGCTGCCTCATTCAAGGCCCACTTTGATTTACTAACATTTAATCGAGACAATACAGCATTTATTGTGAATAAGCTAAAGAAAAGTGTACACTGCGTACTTACCGTTCCTGTATGCTCTTCTGAATATTTCCGATATGGTCGAAATACTCGGTGTTGCAGAAAGCCATAGCTGGTGGTTTTGTTCGCTGTTCAGCTCAGTGCGGTAGGGCTCGTTGTTTACAGTGGTTGCCATACGCACCGTTACCCAGGAGACCACGCGAGCGAGTTGACTGAAGGGCGCGAATTTCTCTGAGGCGGTGCGAGACGCACTTTACCTCGGAAAGAAATACAGCTGAAACCGGGGAGAAAAGGTAAAAACGACATATTTTACTTAACGTTAACCACGTTAACCTGATATAAAGTGTACAACTACCACGTTTTACCTCAGAAACATTAACATTTAACACGAGATGAAAGATACAAATGACAAGTTTTGCCTCTGCAACAGACATTCACACGAAATAAAAGGTAAAAACGACAAAAACCATTATTCTTATTCCAGTCGTCAAAATGACATTTTACAAAATATGTTGACGTAATGTAATATAATTGAATACTTCAAGGGAAATGATGATTCATAAGACTAACGTTATCTAGAAACCAAGTTATGATCAATTGTTCCTGCAGGCATAGGCTACATTTTATATAAAAACCTCAATTTCCAACTTTTACTGAGTTGAATTGCGGTCTGATATCAAAATTAGATATTACCGAAGAAAATATTTTAAAATTTCCAATTTAATTTGATTTAAATAGTATATGACTGAATGCACCAGACCAGGGGTGAGTTTCCCGAAAGCATCTTTAGCCAACTATGGTCGTAAGTCCCATTGAACTCTATTAGTAACGACGGAATTTGCGACCATAGTTCGCTTTGGGAAACGCACCCCAGGCTAGTTGCATAATCATAGCCACCACAGTCTGAAAACCATGTGCAAATCCATCAGTCAACACCGTTGCTGAGTAATTTCTCCTAAAAGGATTAGTCCACTTTTAAATAAAATTTTCCTCATAATTTACTCACCCCCATGTCATCCAAGATGTTCATGTCTTTCTTTCTTCAGTCGAAAAGAAATTAAGGCTTTTGATGAAAACATTCCAGGATTATTCTCCTTATAGTGGACTTCAATGGCGTCCAGACGGTTGAAGGTAAAAATTACAGTTTCAGTGCAGCTTCAAAGGGCTTTAAACGATACCAGGAGAGGAATAAGGGTCTTATCTAACGAAACGATTGGTCATTTTTGAAAAAAATACAACTGTATGCCTTATAAACACAAAATATAGCCTTGCACATGCTTCCGCTTTCCGCATTCTTCAAAACGCTTACGCTGTTTGTCCTACGCCTTCCCAATTCTACTTACGGAACGAACGCGGCGCCAGTTTAGTTTTTTTTCCGTAAGTATATAAAGCATATACGGTTGTATTTTTTTCGAAAATGACCTATGTATCGTTTCGTTAGATAAGACCCTTATTCCTTGTCTGGTATCTGAAACGCATCACAAAAATGAACTGAAACTCAGCGAATACTTGCAACACTGACATGAAAGATGTCTTTAGAAAGAAAATAAAACGCAAAATAAGTGGAGGTAAGGTATTACTTAACGGCCCGGTTTCACAGACAGAGACAAACATGCATTTTAGTCTGGGACTATAGGCTTAAGACTTGTCTGTGAAACTGGGGGAGCGTGTTATCGTTACATAAACTTGTACACATTTTACTAGTTGAACTATCACCAGAATAAATTTTGTCAACAGAAAAATGTTGAAATATGAAATATTGGCAGGTAGGCAACCTTTCAATGCTAAATAAATATGCATGTATAACAATGATGTTTTTATGCTCTATAATGCAAAACAGGACAAAAAAAGTAATATGAGTGTGTACACTGTAAGATGATGAAAAGTAGAATGTTTAGTCCAGTCAGTGTTTACTGTAAAATACTATGTTTGTGGATATCTGCTCAAACGTAGGTGTTTATAATGTACTAAACAATAATGTTTCATAGAGTAAATGTTCTCTGTAAGCACTGTGAGTTTGAGTCACTTACGCAAAATGTGGCAAACTCACTCCATAACGTCATAAGTGTTTGAAATTATTTCCATTTGGGATCTGAAGTGGCTTCTTATCACAGAATGAGGCAGACAGTATATTATTTTGAAGTATTCTATATATAATTAATGTTATGTCAATTAGAATTGCATCATAAGTATACTTTATTCTTATGAAAATACCTGAGATGGCTTGAAGAACACAGATAAACCATATATTGCCACAGAAGTGTTTATTATCTTCATATTTAATAAGTCATAGCGTTTCTATCTATTTATTCAACCATATCTTGGAACGTTGTAAGTCACATTACTTCTGTGCATATTTGGACTTTCTGTGTGAGGGCGCCCTCCGGCTTCCAGTAGGAATTAAACATACATAACATTTCTAAGATTTATAGTTATAGGCCGCCTGCATTCAACTGCGATTTATAGTTATAGGCTGCCCTAGTGCAGCCCTAATTGCTCCCAATATCAGCATGTTCACAGTTGTTTTGTTGTTGTTGTTTTTTACAGGGACCAGATGCAATTGTTGGGTCCTGCTGAGTTAGGGTGTTTTCACACCTCAGTGTTTGTTTCGTTACCTGGTGCGTTTTCTCCCTTGGCTCGGTTCATTTAGACATATGTGAACACGGCAATCGCGCTCGGACCCACACCAAAACAAATGCTCAGAGACTGCCTGAATGAGGTGGTCTCAGCCCGATTGCAAATGAACTCTGGGGTGGTTTGCTTGTGGTGTGAAAGCAATCCGACCCAACTGACCAAAGAACCAAACTTTATCATATTTCATAAAGGGAAATGTGTTATATACAGTGCTCAGCATAAATGAGTACACCCCCTTTGAAAAGTAACATTTTAAACAATATCTCAATGAACACAAAAACAATTTCCAAAATGTTGACAAGACTAAGTTTTATATAACATCTGTTTAACTTATAACATGAAAGTTAAGGCTAATAATATAACTTAGATTACACATTTTTCAGTTTTACTCAAATTAGGGTGATGCAAAAATGACTACACCCCACAACAAAAACTACTACATCTGGTACTTTGTATGGCCTCCATGATTTTTAATGACAGCACTACTTCCGTGGACGACCTGGAGGTCTCTGTGAGATGGTTGCAGTTCTGTCTTTTTTAAATTTTTGTACCACTTTTGCTACAGTATTCTGACTGATAAGTAAAGCTTTGCTGTTTTTCTTGTAGCCTTCACCTTTCTGGTGTAAATAAATAAATTTCTTTCTCAGGTCTTGTGACATTTCTCTTCCATGTGGTGCCATTGCTGACAGCATGAAATGGGAAGGGGTTTTAACACCCTTTTATAGTCAACTGTCTGCTGGACACCTGTGTAATGAATAATTAGACTCACCTGTGGTTGAATTCTTGTTAAATTAGACATTTGTAGTCTAAAATTTAGCTTTGCTCCAGAGACTTTCAGTGGGGTGTACTCATTTTTGCATCACCCTAATTTGAGTAAAACTGAAAATTTTGTTCTCCAAGTTATATCATTAACTTTACTTTCATGTTATAAGTTAAACAGATGTTATATAAAACTTAGTCTTGTCAACATTTTGGAAATTGTTTTTGTGTTAATTGAGATATTGTTAGGTGTTATTGTTAAATGATACTTTTTAAAGGGGGTGTACTCATTTGTGCTGAGCACTGTAAAATGCAGCAGTGTCCAATTCTGTGAGTGAGCACATTAATTACTGCAGTTAAAAACCAAAGAGCACCTTTTCATCTTAAAATGTTGTGTAATTGCATTTCTCCATGCAAGAATGCGGTCCTGACAAAGCCTTGATTCCCGCTCTGCTGCATTATAACATTCATATATGGTTTCGACACAGTTAGCCTATAAAAACAGCGCTGTGAGATACAGAGAGCGCGCTTGAATTAATACGAATGTAGAATATGATTCAACAGCAGGAACGACGGCTACATTCATATAGTGTTTTCCTGTGTCTCGACAGTTAAAAAAAAAAAAGCCACAATAAGCTCATGAAGTGAACTTGTCAATAATCTTGATGGATGACGCAGAGGAAACTTTGACCAATAAAGGGACAGTTGTACATGCATGTGACTTGCATAAACACATTTTGGTATGCTTTGAAATATTGCCTTGTGAAAGCGAACTGAACCAAGAAGAAAAGGCAACATTGTAACAAATTAAGTCCCTGTTTCGGAACAATGCAATCGATCTACAGGTGTGAAAACACCCTTAAACATTCACACGATTCTCTTCAAACTGTCATGTCAAGACAAAATCAAGTCACGCCCTGCTTTTTTTGAGAAGCCATTTCACATTTAATTTCCGATATACTTAACAATAAAGTATTGACTGACTTCATAACCAAAAAATACTTGGACATCAATAAACAACAATATTCCATGCTATTCCATTGCCACTGTTATTATTACAGGCTAAAGCGTTTTTTGTTTTTCTTTTTTTCTGCCATGAGGTCAATTTGTAAGCTAGCCACAAAGTCTTAACCTGGATTCTTTAAGGAGTTTCCTTTAAGATTTTAGCAATTTTCAATTTAAATAAAAATAAAGTAAAAATAAGGTCTATTTTTAATGTTCGTTAATAATAAAACCTAGATTTGAGAACACAGGTTTGTGGTCTGACTGTGTGTAATTTGTTACAACAAAATTTGAAGGTCTCTTCAAGTAATTTTAAAGTCAGCATGAAATTGAAATTCACCTTATCTATTTTCTGAATGCATTTTATAGATCTTATTGTGAAAATTCATCTGTGCATGTTTCAAAAATATTGACCTTATAATGTTTAATCATAATGTCATAACTGGACCTGGAAATGGAAATCCATTTAACAACTGATGCATAGAAGTCCCTACAATTTATTTATTTATTTTTTTAATCTGCTACACTCGGGTGTACATCACAAATCATAAGAAAAGATTTGTTGCTACTTTTGTTTCATCATGACTTTAACCAAATGTATACCTTATTTTGCACAAATCAAAACCCACCTTTCTAAAAACTAGGGCTGCCCTATAATTGTCAGAGATCGGCCAGGCTCCATCACTACCCAATCACAGAAGTCACAATCAACAGAATACTAATCACCCGCACCTGAACGTCATCATCATCATCATCATCATCTCGACTGCTTAGCTCCACGATCTCCTCCATCCATCTGCAAAACAAAGAACTGTCAGTATACTCATTCAATATTACCATCTTGCTCATTCTACATTACTCACCGGCTTGTTTGTCATACCTGCCTCGATCAATAAAGCTTTATATTCATTTTGACATTATTGTGAGTCTGTGTTCCGTAACAAAAGACCAGACCAAATTACCGTTTGAATATGAGTGCACCGGATTCCTTCCAGGAGGTCCTGGACGCTCTCAAGCGAGCACTCTCGGGCACTACTTCCACATAACCTTCTAACCTTCTAACCTCACTGCCTTCACCTTTACCGCCTGCGGTATCCAGTCCCGTGGCCTCACCAGTGCAGTACTCTGGCTCGGCGGAGGACTCCGATGGATTCCTCCTTCAGTGTTCGCTGGCCCTGGAGATGCAGTCGCACTGTTTCCCCACAGAGAGAGCGAAAATCGCCTACATCATTACCTTGCTGAAAGGAAGAGCGCTCCACTGGGCCCAAAAGATATGAAATCAAGGTGGTATGGTGACACAAACACTGGATAGCTTCACCTCTCATTTTGGGGTTCCTGACGGCGATTAATCTGTTGGCGAGCAACTATATCATCTTTCTCAAGGAGAAATGTCTGTCTCTGAATATGCTCTTCAGTTCAGAACTTAGCAGCGGCCAGTGGTTGGAATGAGCGCTCTCTCATCACCACCTATCGTCAAGGGTTAAATCCTCGGTTGCGACTGCATCTGGCTGCATACGACGACACCATCAGACTAGAACGCTTCATCCATCTCTCCATCCACACCGATTGTTGTATGCAGTCCTGCCTGGAAGACCTGCAGGTCAGCCCTCTCCACCACGTCCATGCTGACCCAGGGTCTTTGTTTGTATTGCGGTTCTGGGGACATGTTATCACAGCCTGTCCCATTTGTCCACCTTGACCTATAGTGAGTGTCATCCATTCCGTATCTGTTAATACCAAGCCACTCACTGCTAAAGTTATTCTTACTGCCTCCAATGTTTTCCTTCCAGTACACGCCCTTCTCGACTCTGGGTCAGCTGGAAACTTCATCTCCGAATCCCTCTCAAGAAGAGGCCCATTAAGATTCATTACCAGGTCCAGCCTGCTACGCCCTCTTCAGTGACGTCTTCTGCCCCATACGGGCGTCGTTGTTTTTTCTCTCCACACCGGCCATGGGACTGTGCCATCAACGTCCTTCCGGATGAGCCAGTGCCCCACGGAAAGATTTATCCTCTCTCTCCCTAAACAGAAGGACACGGAGGAGTACGTAGAAGAGGCTTTTCAACAGGGTTACATCCGCCCTTCCACTTCCCCTGCTGCTTCGAGTTTTTTCTTCGTGGCATAGAAGGACGGAGGCTTGCGGCCCTGCATTGACTACAGAGCACTCCACAAGATCACCGTAAAATTCCGGTACCCTCTTCCCCTCGTCCCAGCAGCACTGGAACAACTTCACGGAGCAGCCATGTTCACCAAGTTGGACCTCCGCAGCGCATACAACCTCGTCCTGATACGTGAGGGGGATGAGTGAAAGACTGCCTTCGTGACCCCTACTGGACACTACGAGTACCTTGTTATGCCATATGGCCTGGTCAACGCCCCCTCCGTATTCCAGGACTTCATGCACAAGGTGCTCTGGGAGTTCCTCCATTGCTTTGTGATCATTTACATTGATGACATCCTAATCTACTCCCGGAACCTGGCTGAACATCGCCAGCACGTTGCAGAGGTCCTCCGACACCTGAGATAACACCAACTCTACCTCAAAGCCGATAAATGCTCCTTCAACCAATCCTCCACCCAGTTTCTCGGCTATGACATCAGTGAACACGGCACCCAGATGGACGAGGGGAAGGTCGAGGCGGTACGCAACTGGCCAACACCTTCAACCATCAAAGAGCTTCAACGTTTCCTGGGATTCTCAAATTTCTATGGTTGCTTCATACAAAATTACAGCTCCATCACTGCTCCACTCACCAATAGTGTTGTCACGGTACCAAAATTCCAGTAGTCGGTACCGATACCATGAAAATTTTACGGTTCTCGGTACCAATTTCGGTACCACAGTAAAAACTATTGGAACTATTTTACTATTTTATATAGCCTATTTTAAAAACATTAAATATGATTTGGAGTGTGTGTGTGTGTGTTTGTGTGTGTATATATAGGCTACCTCAATGAAATAAATTTTGAAATATAAAAAAAATAAAAAAATAATTAAATGCTCAAACATCCATTGTGTACTGGTACTGGTAAGGTAGGTTTTGAAGCTGTATGCTGGTCAAATGCTGGTCCTAAACTGGTCCTGCTGGTCCATACTAGTCCTAAGCTGGTCCTGGACCAGCATAAACCAGCTCAAACCAGCATACCAGCTTCAAAACCTACTTTACCAGCATATGCTCGTTTTTTCAACAGGGGTAACAGACGTGTGTGTTTATTTTAGCTATTCCGTCAGAGAAGCAACACACTACAGCCTGTAAAACTATGAAATAAATATAGGTAAATAATGGTAACCTAAATAATAAGAAAGTTAAATATCATTTCAAAAAGCATTCGTTTTTTATTTCCACACAAAGACGCGTCATATATAGCCAAAGTCCTGTTATTACTTTGATATAGCGGCTTTGCGCTTTGAGAGGGATGTGGGACACGAGCAGGAAAGAGACCATTTCTCTTTAATAATAACTTCGTTATCTCCTGATATTACAAACAACTGACACGTGATGTAAAAGGTCTGAAGAGCATGTTTTATACTCCGCAGGGGCAAGACATTCAGGCTATGTTTGATTTAGCGCTGCCAGAGAAAACGAAAGTAAAAATCACTGGTGTGTGAAACGCGCTATACAAATGAACTTGACGCGCCTTATAAAGTCTAATAACAAGCACAAACTCTGTTAAATAAAAACTGACGTGCAAGCAAAAAGGTTTCTGTCCTACGGTGTTTTTTCTACTTTACCACAGTAAATAATGCGAATAGCCTATAATAGGCCTAAATGCGAACGCATGTTCAGTGGAATAACTAATGGAATATTGTTAAATTCTCTGCTAAGCAGGAGACCAGATCGCGATTCGGAAAACAGAATACGAAGCTTAAACGTATGGACTCACGCACCTCTCTTATTCGGCATTAACCAAAATGTTTCCATGGCTGCGATGTCACATTTAATTGCTAACCTATTATTTCTTCTGTAAACAAAGCTTTGTGCTTCACTCGTGTCATATTCAAGTAAATACTGGCACAGCCCTATCATGGGTACCGAATATACCCGGATTCTCTGTACTACCGGTACTACAGAAATGCTGGTATCGTCACATTTTCAAAATTTCAGTACCGACTTGGTACCGAAGTACCAGTACTTTTGACAACACTACTCACCAACCTTCTCCGCAATAAGCCCAAGTCTCTGTCCTGGACTCCAGCCACTACCCAGGCTTTCCAGAGCCTCAAAGACTCCTTGACCAAAGCACTGCTCCTCATACATCCTGACCCCAACAAGCCTTTCATCGTCAAAGTCGATGCATCCACCACCGGGGTAGGAGCTGTTCTTTCTCAGCAGCAGGGGAATCCAGCAGGACTCCATCCATGCGCCTTCTTTTCAAAGAAGCTCTCCCCGGCGGAGATAAATTACGACATCAGGAACAGAGTTACTGGCCATCAAGCTCACATTGAAGGAGTGGAGACATTGGATGGAGGGAGCCAAGGAGAAGTTCACCGTTCTCACAGATCACAAGAATCTCCGCTATCTCCGGGACGCGAAACGTCTCAACCCCGGACAGGCAAGATGGGCTTTATTCTTCTTTATTCTTCACTTTTTCCATCTCCTATCGCCCAGGCAACAAGAACCTCAAGGCAGATGCTCTATCCCGTCTCCATACCCCAGAGGAGCGCACCGAAGAGCCTGAGTCCATCTTGCCTACACAACTAACTCTCTTTCCCATCCAGTGGTCCCTCGACCATCTCCTCCTCCAATGCTTCCCAGCCATCTCCGCTGGGGTGTCCTCCCGGCCACAGCTATGTTCCCAGAGCTCAACGTAACAACCTCACGCACTCGGCTCATTCCTCCGTGGGAACTGGCCATCCCTGGGCCAACTGTACTCTCTCTCTGCTGCAAGATTGCTTCTGGTAGCCCCACATGGCAGGACTGTGAGAAGGTTCATTCAGGGATGCCCCGACTGCACCATCTCCAAAAGCCCACGCCATCTTCCATCTGGTAAACTTCTTCCCTTGCCTGTGCCACAACGCCCTTGGTCACACCTAGGAGTAGATTTTGACACCGACCTACCTCCATTGGAAGGTAATACATGTATCCTAGTCATCGTTGACCGATTCTCTAAATCATGTCGTCTGATTCCTCTGAAGGGCTTACCTACTGCCATGACTACAGTGGAACTCCTCTTCAATCATGTATTACGGTATCCCAGACGACATCATGTCAGACAGAGGCCCGCAGTTCATCAAACCCTAACCCTAACGCAGGTATGGAAGGCCTTCTTAAAGCTCCTAGGTGTGACCGTCAGTCTGTCTTCAGGATACCATACACAGTCAAACGGGCAAGCTGAAAGGAAGATTCAGGAGATTGGGCGCTTCCTGAGAACCTTCTGCCACGGCCACCAGAACTCTTGGAACCAATTCTTTGGCTGGGCCAAGTACACGCAGAACTCTCTCTGCCAAGCTGCCACTGGACTGACTCCCTTCCAGTGCGTACTCGGATTCCAGCCTCCACTGTTCCCGTGGTCAGGCTCCATCACCACCCAATCACAGAGGTCACAATCACCAGAATACTAATCACCCGCACCTGAATGTCATCATCATCACAAGCAGTATTTAAGCACACACTTCACCACAGCACTCTGTCTGGTCTCAGTTTCGAGAAGGACTTACTTACCTGATCCACTTACCTCTATGCTCCAGCGTTCCTACATCTCTCCCGATCCTCTGTGTCTCCAGCATCCTCCTGTGTGTCTTCGTCTCCAGCATCATCACTTCCAGGACTCCATTCCATTCCACCATACTCACCGAACTGTGTGCTTGACTGCTCAGCTCCACGATCTCCTCCATCCATCTGCAAAACAAAGAACTGTCAGTATACTCATTCAATATTACCATCCTGCTCATTTTACATTACTCACCTGCTTGTTTGTCATACCTGCCTTGATCAATTAAGCCTCATATTCACTTTGACATTGTGAGTCTGTGTTCCGTAACAATAATAGTCGATTAATCGTTAGTCGACTAGATGGGGCTTAGTTAGTCAGTTAGTCGCAGAAAAAAAAAAAAAAAAAAAAACATTTTGGCGAAGTCACGCAGTCTGTGAGGGATAGATCGTTAACAGTGGGTCCTTCTAGTAATTACAGTATGTCGGGCAGGAAATCCAAACTTTCGCCTATCATCTATCGACATCAAATATAGCTTATCATTTGAAACTTGTAGTAGCAACTTAGCAACTTTACATGGCTGCTCGCTCTAACATTAACTTGGATAAATGTGCGCTATTATTCAATATGTCCAAGTGTTTGTGTGGAGTGTGGAAGCTGAAGTGTTAGCATGCTTACTGCAAGACATAATTTTTTTTTTTTTCTGATAACAGCATAAACAACTTAAAATACTGTCATTTTTGGTCAGTACATCATTCGAAATGGTCTTTCGAAAGGGTCTACTTTTATTTGTGTATTTTTTTTTCTTGTATACATTTGTGTACTTGCTATTTTTCCCCGACACATTCATAATCATTACTTTTGCCGGTGCTTTGCGGCAAGCTTTATACGTGTGCAGGAATAGAATATATTATGCCTATATATATATATATATATATATATATATATATATATATATATATATATATATATATATATTAAACACTCATTATGGTTTAGCATTCTCTTCAGTATATACTTAAGTAATTAAATTAATATAAACATGCAATTAGTTGACTAATGGCTTAAATGAAGTTAACCAGAAAACTCTTTAGCTGGGGGCAGCCCTACTAAAAACCCATAAGGTATAACTAAGGAAGCTCATGGCTTCAAAAATACTATTTCTCTTCTGTTTTGGGACCATAAATTGAACAGACCTATTGAAATTTCTGCTTCACAAGTGTGGAATTTTGACCTATTAAGACCTATTGCTAACTGTTGATCTACTGGGTCACTGGGTGGAATTTTGAATCTCTGTTTCATTGTATCTTCTTTTCAATGCTGTGATTCTCTCTTTGGGCTCCTCCACATTCTTCATAATGAAGGCTTGTCCACAAGGTAAGCACACAGGTGTCACTGCCTTCAAAAATAACTGCACACTCCCATAACCCTCATCCAAATGGTCCACTAAATTATCTTTTCTATCTCTAGCTGTGTGGTGTCCACATTGAAAAAAAGGCAGCTTTGTTTGAGTTTCATGTGTCTATTGGGTATTTCTATCAGCACAGAGGCAGACGTCAGTTAGATAGACGCTCAGAACATGAAGGTAAGTGTCTCTCAAGTTGATAGAGGTGAGTAATCAAGCATTGTCAGGGATACGGTGACAACACTACTGGCTGTCAATTGAGATTCGCTTTAGGTGGTAATCTTCCGGATTCTTACCATTTCACCAAGATAAGACAGAAAGAAGTTAAACCCACTTACTGTAAATTGCTCTCCTATTCTGACATCTATTACACATGTTGGCAGTTTTCTCCATTTCTCAACTAGCCTATTCTACTATAAAGAAGGAAACTCCCCTCAGAACGGGCGAATTGAGACCACTAACCTACGGTTGCAGTTGCCATTTATTGGCATTATATGTTATGGTGATAGAAAGGAAAAAGCAAAAAGCTATTTATTTTTTTTTTTTTATAAAAGGACAGGAAATATATGACTGTACACTTGTACAGCTCCATTAGTGACATCATAAGCGAATGTGGAGACATGATCTGAAATTTGTCCATCCTGTGCAAGTACAAAGCAATAAAGAACAACTTCCAAATATTCTAAATTTCATCAATTTTTTAAATTTTTGTGTTGGCACATTTAGTGTAATATGCAGTTCTCAATTAACTGGAACAGATTATTGCTTTGATATGTAGATGTAGTAGAAAAAAAGATCAACAAAATGAGGGTTATCAAAAATGTGATGTTGCACATCCACAATATTTTAATCTAAAAGTAATGAATTTTCAATGTGGTGTGAGGATCTCCCAGAGAGTCCATGTGATTAGGTTACAGACTGTGACCTTATCCTATTAGAAGATGATGTCTTCTAATTATTTATGAGAGCGTGTGGCACTTTCCTATGAAAGATGTTTTAAACTGTGAGATCTTGTACTTTAGTTCAGAGTTGAGAATTGGGAATCACATTTTTTTTTTTTTTTCAAATAGAGATTCTCCAGCGATTCTGAACAGACAACTTGTTACTGCCTATGCCTTGAGTGTGTGTTCTCCTTCATGTGACGTCATGTCTCCCCTAATCTTTCTCTCTGAGTCTGATTGTTTAGGTCCGCCCCGTGCACCTGCGTCTCATGGCATGAGTGCTGATTAACTATATTAAGGACGCTGAAGCCGAGCATGGCAAGGGAAGGAGATCTAACAGCAAACAAGCTTTATTACCCTTATTTTTCTTTCTTGATTTTGGTTTGTTAATCTTTGTTGCATTTATACTTTGGAGTTGTTCCGTTGTCTGTTTGTGTTTATTATCTTTCGTTAGTTATTTTGGAAACATTTTCATTTTTCTTTCTTGTTTTGATATGTTTCCTTTGTTATGTTTAGTTTTGTTATCTAAATAAATGTTTTTTTTTTGTTTTTGCTTGTTTGTTTTTGCATTGTATTTTGGATTCACGTGTCCTCCTTTATGTTGCGTTCCCCTTTCTGACTAATTTAAATGGAGGTTCCTAACACAACTAAACAAAATAACATGATATACTAGAGGACTGACAAAATGTTAATTGCTGCAGTCTGTTTAAAGATGTTTAATTTGAATGAATTATTAAAAACAGTTTGAATGATTTAATAACTCACTTATAAAGCCTTCACTTGTTTCATTACATGGTAAATGCCACCTACTGGTGTAACGATGTAATTGTACAATCTTTATCTGAAGCATCAAGTTATTTGGAAAAAAGTGATTTGCTCCATTTTGATCACTACCGTAGACATCAGTGTATCCAAACTATAATTTTATTCCAGTACTTCTGTGATAATTTGAATATTTGTAACACAGAAATAACAATACTGTGTGGTTAAAAAAGACTGTTTGTGAAGCTGTTTCCTACACATAACTGCTTTGCCCGGTGGCAGTGGCAGCGCAAATGCAGATTTAAATATTCCAGTGTCATTTTGTCAAAGGTTTAAATAGACACAGGTGAATTGTTGTCATTTGTGAATTGTTGTCAGATGCCCACGGAATAAGATCCCGTGGGCATCTGAATCGAGATTGCGATATTTTAATGATTAATTGTGCAGCTGTATTTCAGAGACACATTAATGCATGCAAGTGAGTGTTTGTTTTTTCTTTTGCAAGAGTTTGAATTGCGTAGCTTTCACCAAGATCATTGTTGCTATGTAATGATTGTATTTCTGGGTGGCATAAATTAAATATAAGACACCAATGCAACCCTTTTGTACTGTGAATGCAACCAGTCAATTGACTTGTATTTGTAAATAAAAGCCAGAAAATAAGTGTCAAAACTTAAGCCAAAATTTAATAGCGTGTTTGTTAATATTTTTGATGTAGAGTACAAATGCAAAAGATGTTTGTATTTGTGTGATGTACTCTGAGCTTACAAAACCATGTTGTAAGGATAGCACAGACTCACACAGGTAAGTGAACCACAAGCAGTTTATTTGTACAATTGGAGACACAGGAAAAAAATCAGTTCAATTGTAAAGCAGCACTTGCATGAAACAACTGGACATTAATTTATTTCTATTCACCAGGTGCAGACGATGACTGGAGGATGCCAGGAGATGAGACAACAGGTAAGGAGTAGACACTGGAGACAACTAGAGAAATGTAGGGGACCTCACTGGAGTAGAAAGGATGTGGGTAGGTGAGTCTGTATTCCCAAATGAGGCCAGACACTGACTGATACATGAGACCTATTTTTATTTTGGAGTGAATTGGAGTAATACTAACTAACAGTTATGGTTGGTTATTAGACTGTAGAGTTTGATGTTTGTATATATGGAGCAGTGGAGCCTGGTGTGCATTATCCCCCCCATGGGCCGCTCTTGTGGACCGATGCTTCCAAAGCCATGGTCGACCTTTTCCCCGTGGAGGACAGTATGGACGTGACTCTTGGAAGTTGGAAAGCAGAGTAGGATGGATCTAGAATGTCATTTTGAAGTACCAAGGATTCTTCTGGTCCATAGCCCTACCAGTCTACAAGGTACTCCTTGATGTAGGCAAGATCATCTTCTAGGAGCAGCCACCGCTGGACCAAGCTCTGTGGAAGAGGGTGAGACAGAGGGTTGATAAGGTTTTAGTCTAGATACATGAAATGTGGAATGAATTTGGTACTGAGGAGGGATCTGAAGCTAGTATGTCACAGGATTTATCTGTCTTTGGATGGTGAAGGGACCAGTGTCTGTACAGGAGGCTTGATGTCCTGCGTTGAGAGCCATGCCTTCTGCCCGGTATGTGGTATGTGGGAGGGTCTGATCTCCGGGCATCGGCATTGCTTTTTTGCGTTGCACTGGCCATTGGAAATGATGGTGAGCTAAGTCCAAAACCCTCTCGCTCTCTTTAAACTAGTGGTCAACACCTGGTAAATCAGATAGTTCTCCTGACCATGGAATAAGCAGTGGTTGGAAGCCGAATACTCATTGGAGTGATGAAATGGAGTGAGTTTGGTAGACAGTTGGCAGTGGGAATTTTGTGTGTACTCTGTCCAGGGTAGAAAGTGATTCCAGGTGTTCTGGTGGTGATGATAGAAGGTTCTCAGAAACTTCCTGATCACCTAAATTTCCCTCTCTGTTTGCCCACTGGTTTGTTGATGATTGCCAGAAGATAAGCTGACTGTCACACCTAGAAGGGAGAAAAAAGATTCCACACACGAGAGATAAATTGAGGCCGTCTGTCGGAAATAATATCTTCAGGCAGTGCTTAATTTGAGCTGGATCCTCTTCCAGAAAATGGTAGATTTCGGATTTTTATGTTCTGGTATTTGTTTTTAAACGATCCACAATTAACAAGTGCTTTACATGGTGATCATGTGTGCGCACATGTGAGAGAGCTAGACAGAGCAAGCACCGGTTTATGCAGATATATTTGGAGGTTGTTTTGCTAATGTCCCTCTACATATGTATTTTTATCAATCAGCTTCCTTAAGTTCAAAGTCACTCTCATTGTTCGGTGCTGTTTATTGTTTTGCGTGCAGTGAGCAGTGAAAGTTTGGGGAGAGTCACGGGCCTAGAGCCGTGAGAGCGGAGCGAGGCCAGTGGTGCGAGTGTTAATGAGCATCACCTGCGTGCCGCACCAGCCTTGAGTTTCTCATGGAGTGACGACAGTGGACGAAAAGAGGACCAGGTCTGGACTTTATGTTGTGTTTTGTTTATGTGTGTATGCAGCTGTTGTCCCATGAGTTTTTGTGTGTTTATTTTGATATTAAAGTTACATGAAATGTCCTGCCTCCTACTTCCCTTATCAACGAACTGTGTTACAGTGTGGTTTGATGAACACCCTGGCGGAGCTGGCTCAGTGTTGGTGGCTTCAGTGATGTCCTCATCCAGGGACACATAAATCTTGAATGAAACAATGGGCTTGAGTTTATCAGGACTTTCAGAGGGGGAATGAAAATGGGAGAGTGCATCTGCTTTGATGTTTTTGGTTGATGGATCATATGAAAGAAAAATTAAATCGGGTAAAGAAGAGGGCTCAACGAGCCTGTCTAGGGTTGAGTCTGTTTGCATCTCTGAAATATTCAAGGTTTCTGCGGTCAATGACGAGCCCCATCTAACCAATGCCACCAAACCTCCAAAGCAAGCTTGATGGCTAACAAATCATGGATTTATGTAACGGGGTGCATTTTTTTGATTAATACGCACATGGATGTAGAAGAGGAGGATTCCCCTGCTGCTGAGAAAGAATAGCCCTCAAGCCTGTAGTAGATGCATTGACATTCACTGTGAATAGTTTTTGCAGGTCAGAATGGATGTTTCTGGAAGGCGTCAAAGGCTTCCATGGTCCAAGACAGAGACTTGGGCTTTCATTTGACAAGTGTTGTTAGGGGAGATGTCAGGGTACTGTTATGATAGATGATGGATGAATTTCCCCTCGTCCATCTAGATAACCTCACAGCTGATGTTGTATTCCAGGAACTGGATGGCACTAGATGGTGGAACGAACAATTTTCTGCATTCAGATACAGAAGATATTTCTTTAGCTTACTCAACACTAGTGCAACATGATGGTGATGTTCGGCCAGGTTCCGTATACCAGAATATCATTGATGTAAACCAGGACGAATTTGTGGAGATACTCCTCGAACACCTCATTAATGAAGCCTTGGGACACAGAGAGGACATTCACAACATGACCTTACGACATGATTCATAGTGGCCTTTAGGGGTCACAAAGTCTTCCATTTATCCCCACTACAGATCCAAATGAGGTTGTATGCACTGTGTAGATCCAGGTCACTCCGCGCAATAGTTCCAGGGCAGCCAAACAAGGGGAAGAGATTTCGACAGTTACCTTGTTCAGGGATTGTTTTATACAAGGTTTGTCTATACAAGGTTGCAAGCCTCTGCCTGTTTTTGCAACAACAACAAAAAAGTTTGAAGCAGCAGGGGAGGTAGATGGATGGATATAACCTTGACAATGGATGGATGTAACCATGGCCTTTTGCTTTTTGATAATGGATAAATCTTTCAGCAGGGCACTGTCTCACCAAGCAGAAGATTTATTGCACAGTCCCAAGGTCAATGAGGAGATAATTGAGTGGGCCGTTGGGGGCAGAAGACGTCCTGACATATGAATGGTGAATGAGCCAAGTATGCCTCAGGATGACATCTGTGGTGGAGCTTTCCAGAACCAAAAGCACAATATTCTTCATGTGTAACAGACCAACTTGAAGGCTGAGGGGTCCTACAAAGAGGTGAATGGTTCCTCGATTTAAGGGTTGACCAGTTAATATGTGGAACGAAGAGTCATGGGTTCTTTTCCAGAGGTTGAGTTTGTGGCAGAGCTCCCCAGAGATGAAATTGCAGACTGACACTGATTTGAGGAGAGCAGATACTGAAATCACAGTATCAGTGACACAATCACAGAATATACATCAGCAGTATTTAGAGTCACTCGGGTTAATAAAGGCAAGAGTGTAACAGTGGGACTGGCTACAAAACTCACTAGCAGACAGGGAGTGTCGTCCATCACCGTAATACAAACAGAGTATCTGGGTGAGCCGATGGTGACGCTCTGCAGGGGAGGGTCAAAATGAGTCAACTTACATAGCTTCATGTCCTGGTTTTGGAGAGCTCATAGATGGTGAGTATCGGCTGATTCCTGGACGGAAGTGGACATACGATGAACAACACGGATGGAGAGTTGATAAATCTTTCTAGACCCGTGGTGTCATCATAAGCAGCCGCATAATGCAGCCGCAACGAAGGCTCCAAACCTTGGTGATTGGTGGTCATTAATGCTGCTTCGTTCTAGCCACTAGCTGCCTCTAAAGTGCAAAACTTGAGAGCATAGTCGATTTATAGAAGATTTCTCTTGCAGAATATTGTATAATTTCTCACTCACTGTTGAGTCACCAACAGGATGCTCAAACACTTCTTTTAAGTGAGAGAGGAAATTATCAAGTGACTAAGTTACTGGTCCATCTTGATGCCACATCGATTGGGTCCATTGAAATCGCTTAACCAGTGAGGAGAGATTTTTTTGAATGATATTTTGGCTCGATCGATGCGGAAGTGGTGTGGCTGCATCTCTAGATGCTCACTAGAGAACACTGAAGAAGGAAACAACTGCAGTCCTCTGCCGATCCAGAGTAGGGCGCTGGATTGACCACGGAACTGGCAACATGTTGTGACTGCGTGGGTGAAGGAGGGTTAGCAGAAGTGCTGGTTGTTGCAACAGTGAGTGCTCTCTTTAGATTATCTACGAGCTCTTGAAATGGGTCTTACATGGATTTTGCTGCCGGGTTCATGATGCTGGTCTGGCCTTCTGTAAGGAATGCACAAACTTACAAGTGTAAGTGAACCTCAAGCAGTTAATTTGTACAGTCAGAGACAGTTAAGAATTCAATTCAATAGTAAAGCAGAACTTGGATGAAACAACTGGACTTAAATCTTGTTTCCCTTCACCAGGTGCAGACGAAGACTGAAGGATGCCAGGAGGAATCGAGATAACAGAGGAAACAACTGGTTAGGTGCAGACACTGGAGACAACTGGAGAAACTTGGAGCAGAAAGGATGCAGGCAGGTGAGTCTGTATTCCCAAACGAGGCCACACTGACAGAAAGGTTAGTCCTCTTTTTATTGTGGTGTGAATTTGAGTAATAATGACTGACAGGTGTTGTTGATTATTAAACTGAAGAGTTCAATGGTTGTATGGATAGAACGGTGGAGCCTGGTGTGCATGTGACACATACATTTTTTTTTTTTTTTGTGATGAAATGCAGCGTACATTTGTGGGAACCTTCGATGATTTTTAACTCAGTGACACAAAATAAAACATAAATTGTTGTCTGTTGTTTTCCCTCTTCCTCTCCACACTCCGCATTATACCACTCCCATTTTTTCTTTGCATTTTTGAAAATTGTAGTGAAAACTATCCTGTGCTGAAATATAGGGTTTTTTTAATGACCCTATAAGAGAGACCTAGTCATTCAGACAATTTATAGACTAGTTGATTATGGAATCTGGTAGTTCTGCACGTATCATGTTAAAGCTTCATGCATAGGTCTGAGATGTTCTGTTTATGATCCTCAACAAATGTGGCCTTTAATCGTACATTTTCCCCAATTTTAGCTCAATCAAATTGCTCTTTAGTAGTTGAACGAGGGAGTTTTGCTCTGCCTTTCAAATGCTAATCTTTTTCCATTCATGGTCACTCTTTGAGATTATTTGTTGGCTAATAAATCCCCTTGTTTGCCTCCTGCATGTATAATTGATATTGTCACATGGCTCTTTGAGCAGGGGAGAGCTAAAATGTACAATGCTCTTCTACTAAGACCCAACACAACTCAGAAAGCAATCAGTCCTTGACAAATGTGTCATTCAGCAAGCACTCATAATGTAGGAGTGTTTTTGATATCATACTAAAGGATGCAGCATAGAACAGCACTTGAGTTGAATAAGACAGATGCTGTTGTGAAGAGAGAGTCTATAAGGTGGTGAAAGGAAGTTTTGACCCATCTAGACTTATTGTGACTCTTTTGCTTCGCATTGAAACAGCATGAATAGATTTTAGAATTAGTTTTGACCTGGATACTTAGTTTGAACTGTAAAGCATGTCTTGTCATTAAATTGTTCTCAGTTAACACTTTCACACTGAAATTACTTATATTGAGATACAGTTGAGTGCTGGCTCTCATGTCTTAAGCTGTTGGTGCATTATTTTTTTGGTCTTTGCATTTAGATGATGCAAGATAGACTGTCTAAACTATTTGCATTTTACCAGGTAAAAGGATAGTATATCTCTAAACTGTCTCTTTTTATCTAATAGCTTGCAATTAACATTTTTTTTCTTTCACCTCATAAATTAATGCATGGAATTTGAATTAAGCATGTATGAAAAATACTTGTCCTCCTAATAATTGTCCTCCTTTTGTCTCACCGCAATTCATTTGTGGTTTGTTATATTCGCCTCTCTTCCACTGCTCGCTATCCCTCAGATACAGTACGTGGGGTAATTGATATGCTTTAACGGAGGTCAAAATTTGCATGTGAATTAACAGCAGTAAATTAAATTGATATTCTGGGCACATCACAATCCATTCCTTTAGACCTTTGTTTTGGTGCCTGGCAGATCCAGGGTGTAACCGTGAAGCAGTCACAAACATCTGTCTGCTCAATAATTTGATAAACAGCTCATACAAATAGTCTTCAAATTATTCCCACCGAAGGCTATGTTTTGTCTCCAGTGTAAAAGCTGGAACATACAACTCAACTGAATGCAACGTGTTTTTCCTTTCTTTTAAAAAATGTATTTCCTCTTTATTCTGCTGGCAGTTTTTCAGAGTATTGGCTGTAATGGCTGTCTCTCATGTTCACGTTACAATTGCCGTGATTTTAAGCAGTTTCCAAGGATTAATTTAACTAGGGATGACAAAAATTAGAGACCATCTTTATATTTAAAAAGTTGGTGACATTTAGTTTGTGGTCCAATTCTCACTATTAACTAGCTGCTTATTGCATGCATATTACTATGATATTGGCTGTTTATTAGTCCTTATAAAGCACATATTAAAGCCTTATTTACTCTTAATTTTACCCAATACCTTAACAACTACCTTACTAACTATTACTAAGAAGCAGTGTTGGGCACGTTACTTTAAAAAAGTAATTAGTTATAGTTACTAGTTACTTCTCACAAATAGTAACAGAGTTAGTAACTGAGTTACGTCATTATAAAAGTAACTAATTACCAGGGAAAGTAACTATTGCGTTACTTTAAAAAAATAAATAAATATATCAAATAACTTTGATGCCCCCAATATTAAATATGTCTAAGAATAAATTATTATTGATCCGACTCGTGACTCATGATCCGCTCTTGCTTATGAAATTTTTCTGTACTGTACAATACGCGTTGGTAGCCATTAAAGAAAACATAGTTTCATATTTATGTTTAAATAGTCCTATGTTATGTTTTAAATTCATTTTTAAATTCAAGGGAACAGCATGAGTAAGATGCATCATAAGATGCTCAATATATCGGGAGACATGGAGTGGGTCAGACATGATTTTGACAACTTCATTACGTTTTGTTTTGTAGAAAGCCTTTCTTTAAAGTGAATTTCGTTTTGTAAAAATTGTATCTTAATTTTAATCAATGTTTCATCAACCAATTGCCTGGATTTAATAAATAAGAAGCAAATAGAGCAGACAGCATAATCATGCATGGAGGCGCAGGCGTGATCACTGGAGCGTGAACTGGAGACCGTCTTATAGGCTAAATGACCCGAAACTCAGCGTATAGTCTGCTTGCCTCGCAGACATGAAAAAAATATCTATAGAAAGCTTGAAATGTCTACTTTAACGAAAATGAAATAATTAAATACGAAAAGAAATAGGCTACTCTGATTATTTAATCTGAATGAAATGTGCATTTTCTCTCTAAGCACGTCCAGTATGCGAAGATGATGAGAGTCAGTATGTCAACTTCATCTTTGCAGCCGACACAGATTCAGAAAACATTACTTTATTAATAAACAAATAAAATTTCTCCTTGCTGTTTATGTCACATTCATAATCATTACTTTTGCCGGTTCTTTATGGCAAGCTTTATGTGTGGCTTGAGTGCTATAGCCTATACGTAAATGCTCATTATGTTTTAGGCTATTCTCTCCAGTAGGCTATTTAAGAAATGAAATTAATTTAAATGTGATTAGTCAACTAATGGCTTAAATGAACAACTACTAGTCGACTAGAAAAAAAACTTATTTCACATATTTTCGATCCAGTATGTCACAAAGGGTGTTCTGGTTTGAGCTCATGCTCCATTCGCATGCTCTGACATACACACACGCACACACACACACACACACACACACAGAGCATCATACATTATTATCAGTTTAAACTAAAACTTTGCAGGTACTATGGCTGAGAGAGAGCCTACTCAGATGAAAACTGCTTCAGTGAGCTCAATTATAGTAACGCAGCATTTTTTTTGTCAGTAACGGTAATGCCGTTGTAACGGGAGAAAAAGTAATTAGTTTGATTACTCATTACTGAAAAAAGTAACAGCGTTAGTAACGCTGTTTATTTATAATGTCGTTATTCCCATTGCTACTAAGAAGTAATTAGGAGGTTGAGGCAAAAGTTGTAGTTAATAGTTAGTTAATAGTGAGAATTGGACCTTAATCTAAAGTGTGACCAAAATGTTGTATATCAAAACATTTAACCCTCTGGGGTCTGAGGATTTTTGGGGCCCTGGAGAAGTTTTGACATGCCCTGACATTTGTGCTTTTTTCAGTTGTTCATAAACATATTAATGGCAAAAGTGTCATTACATTGTATTAAGCATGAACTAGGCTACCATAATATGTGACCAGTCATGGAAAGTAGGGCCACAAGTCGGTTCTGGGGCATTTTGAGTTATTCAGAGATTCTGAAAGTGTAGTCTCCAAGCTTTCCAACGATGTGTAACACATGGAAGTCTGATAATATTTGGAGAAGTTTTGGCCATTTGAAGGTAGGCACTCAAAAAAGCTCAAAGGGCAGAAAATGACCTAAAGATTTTGCAGTTCTCGCCTGTTCTCACCTGCTGGGAGTGACAATAGGGCTCATTTACATCTCATTTAGATAATCCATACCCCCTGTAAAGCTGCATGGTTGCATAGCAACGACAGACGCAACGGGAAAATCGGACTGCATACTATTAATAATAAAGGATAATGTGCATTGTAAATGTCAGTAATTTATCTTTTTTGACATTAGAACTTTTTGAACAGGATTCTGTGATAACCGTATAGTCCTGGTTTAAACCAGTTAGTGGTTAGACCTGGTTTGA
The DNA here is from genome assembly GCF_018812025.1 of Megalobrama amblycephala. Taxonomy (NCBI): domain Eukaryota; kingdom Metazoa; phylum Chordata; class Actinopteri; order Cypriniformes; family Xenocyprididae; genus Megalobrama; species Megalobrama amblycephala. The sequence goes on along the minus strand of NC_063048.1, from coordinate 7,535,839 downwards.
GTCAAAGAATTAAAAAAATCCTGTACATTAAACTCTTCAATACTTTTACTTTTGACTTTTGACTTTTAACGCACATTTTACGGCTACGGATACTTCATACTTTTACTTACGTAGGAATTTAATCTGATACATTTACTATTACATTAGTAAATCCTTGTTAAGAAGTAGTAACTGGCTAAAATTATTAGCGTCACTTTCAATTCAAGAATAGTAAGGTTTACATGAGCTAAGTCATTCACACCAGTCAATTCAAGCAGTTGAAGCGTTATTCAAATTAACATGCTAACATTACCATCTAAAAGCCCATTATAGTAATGGGGGTTTTTGGCAAGTGATACGATGCTAACGATTACAATTAAAACGACAGTCCTGAGCAGAAAAGATCTTGTTGCCTCCAATGAAATAAGTTGTTCGGGCACACTTTCTCTTTGTCGGGGTCTTCTTTGTGGATGTAACCATCTCCGAAGTTTGCACTATGTGTCTGTTTGCCTCTAAATGTCCAATAATTCACATGTCCTGCCACTCTTTCCGCAGCTAAAGAATCCAGCCGTATGTTGTACTTCAAAACATTTTCGGTGTAACGGCCATGGTTCAGCTCGTCTGTGATATTCTTTGCGGCGTCCATCTTCATTAAATTTTGATATCAGCTAGAGCTGGCCAGGGCGCTGCATAAATAAGTAGCCACGCTTCCCTTGGAGGGCGGCGGCAATAACAAAAGAAACAAAAGCCGGCGTATCCGATTCCAGTATGGAAACACAAACAGACAATGACACGCCCCTACTGCGAGATAGAATCTCTGAAAAACAAGCCGATTTCAACCTTTTAAATAAACCAATACTGCTATCTAAACACGGAGATGCTTCTTCATGATCTCAACTAACAGATTCTGCAAAAAAATGAAAATCACCAATTTTGAAAAAAAACGCTTCTTTCTCAGTTTGCTCAATAGTTGTGCTGCCGACTTGTGTCCCTGGTTTCCGTGACGGGTCACATATGTGAGCAACATGTATGTACATGTTTGAATTTTTGAAGGAATAATGTTTATGCATTGTTATTGAAAAAACAAAAAAAACTTAAGTCACTGAAATAAGGCCAAAAAAATAATATTATATATGTGTTCACAAGACTTCTGGGTATTGGAGGTTGTAGACTAGAGTTTTTGCTTCAAAATTATGTACAAATTATCCTGCCTACTCATTCATATAAAACGATATATTGATTTAGATTTTGTAAGACACTTTTTGTCAAGAAACATAGTATGCGTGGAGGCGTGAATCTTCATAAATAATGCTGTGATTCACACCTGAGAAAACAAAGACCCGCATAATGACCTGCATAATGAGCCGCATAATGAACCCTTTTAGTCAGGTAGGCTATCTGAGAGGACACTAAAAAAATCAAATTACAAAGTATTTTTTTGGCAGTTTATTCAGAATATAGTTCTGAATAAACTGAATAAATGAGGGCACATTTTTATATAGAGTTTTACCTGGAAATAAATCCTGTTCAAAGATATAAGTGAACATCACTTACCTGGCATTCCAAGGTGTTTGAAATCTCACCAATTTTATTCAAACAGAATGTCCAGTGTGGGCCTATATCTGGTCACCATTTTCCCGATGTGATCCGTCAGCTCCAGTCCACTAATTTGGAGTGGTTAAGGACCGGGTATACTTCATTTCTCACGTTCCCCTCCGTCTCGTGCACAGTTGAGCTCGCGAGTCTTTCAAAGATACTCCTTTGCCCATGAGCGTGCAAGCCTTTCAAAGATACTCCTTTGCCTCCTGAGTGCGCGAGCCTTTCAAAGATGCTCCTTTGCCCATGAGCGTGTGAGCCTTTCAAAGATACTCCTTTGCCCCCTGAGTGCGCAAGCCTTTCAAAGATACTCCTTTGCCCCCTGAGCGCGCAAGCCTTTCAAAGGTACTCCTTTGCCCCCTGAGTGCGCGAACCTTTAAAAGACACTCCTTTGCCCATGAGCGTGCAAGCCTTTCAAAGATACTCCTTTGCCCCCTGAGCACGTGAGCCTTTCAAAGATACTCCTTTACTCCCTGAGTGCGCGAGCCTTTCAAAGATACTCCTTTGCCCATGAGCGTGCAAGCCTTTCAAAGATACTCCCTTGCCCATGAGCGTGCAAGCCTTTCAAAGATACTTCTTTTGCCCCCTGAGCACGCGAGCCTTTCAAAGATACTCCTTTACTCCGAGTGCACGAGCCTTTCAAAGATACTCCTTTGCCCATGAGCGTGCAAGCCTTTCAAAGATACTCCTTTGCCCCCTGAGCACGCAAGCCTTTCAAAGATAGTCCTTTACTCCCTGAGTGCGCGAGCCTTTCAAAGATACTCCTTTGCCCATGAGCGTGTGAGCCTTTCAAAGATACTCCTTTGCCCATGAGCGCACAAGCCTTTCAAAGATACTCCTTTGCCCATGAACACAGAAAGATGCATTCGCCGCATGCACACACGGTCAAAAAAATTCGGCTGCACTGCCACTGTTCAGAGAGTCAAAGCTAGTCCACAGTCTAGTAAACATTTCTTGTTTGCGCCGAAAGAAAACACATGAGAAACATCATGAGACAGGAGATACTCGGACATTGCAGTACTGAACACTGAATGGTCCATGCATGTGGATTTGGAAAACAGTTAATAGATTTGATGCTGTGCCCGAACGCCGTTTATCCCTTCACAGTGGCATATAGTGGACGGGCATAAAGGGATATTAAATTATTATTCTTATTATCATGCTACTTTTATTATTAAATTAATATTGCAATTCATTTGCCCCACAATAACATAGTGCATCACCGCATAACCGACACGCTGTGAGGACAATAAAATATTAGTTAGAAATATATCTAAATATTAACTTGTTTAACACCAAATACTTCTCGATTCACGAAAAATATGAAGGAAAACTAAAAATACGTTTTGTACCTGCAAAAAAAAAAAAAAAAAATCTTGCCTCCCTTACCTCGAGAGTCAAATGTCGCCCATGCTGGTCACTATGATTCTCAAATCTGTGAGATAAAAGAAAAAAACCCTTTTTGATCAAAAATACAGAAAAAAACAGCAATACAGTGAAATATTACTACAATTTAAAATAATGTTTTTCTATCTTAATACATTATTTTAAAAAAATATATATTTCTGTGATGCAAAGCGTCTAAACATTCATATTACATCTATGGTATTTTATATATTATATATAGAGCTTAAATGTTAATGCGCAGCTTAATACATTCCTAACACATTTTATTTCAGTATTTTTTACGTATTTCAGTCTATTTCACTCATCTCAGTATAGCGATTATAGTTTGGAAATAGCTAGGCCTATGGCAGTTTACTAATGTAAGTTGTGTTGTAAACAAAACTGCGCATCGATCTGCCTATGATTTCCAATTCCTTATATAATACAAGAAGAGGGATGGTAAATCAACCCCTTCATAACACTTTTCAGGCACAATATGAATGACATTTTCAAGTTTAGATATTTTCCTTCTAAAAACAATAAATTGTCTCCATGCAGCTTATGAATCCCACAGCAATTGCAAAAGAGGTGAATTAATTTTTATTCTGAATGTGTTCTACATCAGAGTATAAAAGCTTTCAAGTTCTCTGTGTTAATTCAATACTCACTTGATTTATTTTAATGTTCTTATAGCATGAGGAAGGTGAATTTGACTAAGCTTTTATCATCGGTCCAACAACTGGACACTTATGTTAATTGATGACCTTTTTTTGCTTTATTTCGCATTTGACCAGGCCAGCTTACTGATCTTTGAAACTGGATGAGTTATATGAGAAACTGGATGAGTTATATGGAATTGGAACTGAGCCAATCTTTAAACATATCAATATGATGTTATCTCATATTCATATTTAAACAGTTTTTTTGCGGTTTAATATTCACAGAAACTATATTGTGATTAGAATAAAGAACTTAAGAATAAAAAACAGCTTACCTTTCACAATCATCGGCTCGATCTAGTTGATCCTCGAAATGAAAGTGAAACGAGTCATGCTCATCCTCTGAGGCAAATCCATTTAAAATTATTCCTCACCGCATCTCAAAACGATGAAAAGTACATGAAACTGACTAAACTTGATGCATGTTTCCCGGCTGACGCTGGCGTTCACTCTGTTGCATGTATCGCCTCAGAATTTGAGTCTGAAAAGCATGACCACTCCTTGGCCATGGCCGAATTAGTGGATAATGAGCTGAGCCGCAAATTACTGACATGTTTCTCTTTTGAAACAGATTACATAAACAAAGAATATTTGTTTTCGATTTGACTTGCATGATTTAAAACCTGACATTTCAACGTTTCTTTAGACATATGTCTCATTTTTGTGTCTTTAGTATTCACTAAGTTACAGATCATTTTCTGAGGGAGTATCAGATTGGACTTCATTCAGAGAGAGACGACAGATGACGACAGAAACATCTTTGCTTTTTCCAAATGAAAACTAACATGATGCGCGAGCTGCAGTCTCTCTCTGAATGAAATCATTTCTGATAGTCCTCAGAAAATGAACTGTAACTTAGTAATTACTAATCACACAAACATGAGAAACATCTCAAGAAATGTTAAAATGTTGTAAATAATGTAAGTCAAATTGAAAACAAATATTCTCTTATGTAATCTGTTTGAAAAGAGAGAGATGTTAGTCATTCGCGAGTCATCTCATTATCCGCTAATGTGGCCACACCCACAGAGAGCATGCAGTGATCAAAGACAAATTCTGAGTCAATCCATGCAACAGAGTGAACGCCCGCATCAGCTCAAAAAAATGTATCAAGCTTAGTCAGATTCATATACATCATTTTGAAATGCAATGGGGAATAATTCTGGAAGAATTTTCCTCAGAGGAAAAGCACGACTTTCAATTTCATTTCGAGGATCAACTAGATCACACCAATGATTGTGAATGGTAAGTTTTTTATTCTTAAGTTCTTTATTCTAATCGCGAAATGGTGTCTCTGAATATTAAACCGCAAAAAAAAAAACTGTTTAAATATGCAAGTTTTGTGTGTCTCTGTGTGAATGGCGCAGACACGCGTTTCGTTTGCTACACATAACTTACATTAGTAAATTGCCATATTGGCTATTACCAAACTATATTGCTATACTGAGATGAGTGAAATCAACTGAAATACATAATAAATACTAAATAAAATGTGTTAGCAACATGTTAAATTACACTTTAACATTTAGGCTCTATAATATAACAAATACATAAAGATAATAGGAATGTTTAGACAATTTCTTTGGCCTGTTTTGAACAGATAATGAAGTGTTTACTGTGAAATAGTCACTATGTGAAGTACCACATCACTGAAGGTTTTGTTAACAATAAATTATGAAAATTCAGCTTTGCATCACAGAAATGCATTATATTTTGAAGTATATTAAAATAGAAAACCATTTTTAAAATTGTAATAATATTTCACAGTATTGCTGTTTTTCTGTTAAGAGTGGACATTATATTAGCATTAATACAATAGCTGATATGATCCTGTTAATGGCATGCTCACTGAGGTTTTTTTTTTTTTTTTTTTCTTTTATCTCACAGATTTGAGAATCATAGTGACTAGATATTGGCCCACATTGGACTGCATGCATATGATACTGAGATCACTGACAGGAAGCAGGAAAGTTTTTTCTTCTTCTCCTTCTCCAGTGAATAGAAACACCAAATGACAGTTAAGTGATGTTCACATACATCTTTGAACAGGATTTATTTCCAGGTATAACTGTGTACTTAAAATATGTCTTTGACTCTCATTTGTATAGTTAATTATATTCTAAATAAACTACAAACAAAAAATGATATATTTCTTTTGTCATTGCATTCTTTCTTAATTCACTCAGTCACACTCCTCACTGGATGGTTCATTATGCAGCTCATTAGGGGCAGGGTCTTATTCTCCTCAGGTGTGAATCACAGCATTATTCATGAAGATTCACACCTCCTCACATATGGCCTTCCTTGACAAAAAGTGTCTTAGAAATTTAAAATCAATACATTGTTTTATGTGACTGAAGCAAAAACTCTAGACTAAGATATACAGTTCCCAAAAGTCTTGTGAAAAAAATGCTTAGTATGTGTTTTGAGGCCTTATTTCTGTGACTTTTTTTTTTTTTTTTTTTTTTTCAAATTCCATGCATATATGTAATTCTCTCAGAAATACAAACATGTACATAGTTGTTCATTACATATTATTGTAGCCTAGTTTGTACTGAATACAGTGTAATGAGACTTCTGTCATTAATATGTTTATAATCAACTGAAAAAAGCACAAATATCAAGGCATGTCAAAACTACTGCAGGACCCCAAATCAGCCTCAGACCCCAGAGGGTTAAGTACAATGTATATATTTTATTTTGAATATATACAAATGCCATTTACATATTTTAGTTTGTCAAGAGATGCCTGTAATGTCTGTAATTTATAGCAAAAAATCTAACATTAATTCTATCTCAAACGGATTCATTTAAATAAGTTATTACTCCACAATAGTGTTGTCAAAAGTACCGGTACTTCGGTACCAAGTCGGTACTGAAATTTTGAAAATGTGACGATACCAGCATTTCTGTAGTACCGGTAGTACCGAGAATCCGGGTATATTCGGTACCCAGTGATAAGGCTGTTGGCAGTATTTACTTGAATATGACACGAGTGAAGCACAAAGCTTTGTTTACAGAAGAAATAATAGGTTAGCAATTAAATGTGACATCGCAGCCATGGACACATTTTGTTTAACGCCGAATAAGAGAGGTGCGTGAGTCCATACATTTAAGCTTCGTATTCTGTTTTCCGAATCGCGATCTGGTCACCTGATTAGCAGAGAATTTAACAATATTCCATTAGTTATTCCACTGAACATGGAATCTGTTTCTTTTCCCAAATCTTCACTCACGCAGGAGATTATAACGTTTCTTTTGTTCGCATTTAGGCCTATTATAGGCTAGTCGCATTATTTACTGTGGTAAAGTAGAAAAAACACAGTAGGACAGAAACCTTTTTGCTTGCTCGTCAGTTTCTATTTAACAGAGTTTGTGCTTGTTATTAGACTTTATAAGGCGCGTCAAGTTCATTTGTATAGCGCGTTTCACACGCTGGTGATTTTTACTTTCGTTTTCTCTGGCAGCGCTAAATCAAACATAGCCTGAATGTCTTGCCCCTGCAGAGGATAAAACTCGCTCTTCAGACCTTTTACAACAAGTGTCAGTTGTTTGTAACATCAGGAGATAACGAAGTTATTATTAAAGAGAAATGGTCTCTTTCCTGCTCGTGTCCCACATCCCTCTCAAAGCGGCTATATCAAAGTAATAACGGGACTTTGGCTATATATGACGCGTCTTTGTGTGGAAATAAAAAACGAATGTTTTTTGAAATATTTAACTTTCTTATTATTTAGGTTACAATTATTTACCGATATTTATTTCATAGTTTTACAGGCTGTAGTGTGTTGTTTCTCTGACGGAATAGCTCAAATAAACACGCATGTCTGTTACCCCTGTTGAAAAAACGAGCATATGCTGGTAAAGTAGGTTTTGAAGCTGGTATGCTGGTTTGAGCTGGTTTATGCTGGTCCAGGACCAGTTTAGGACTAGTATGGACCAGCAGGACCAGTTTAGGACCAGCATACAGCTTCAAAACCTACCTTACCAGCATATGCTGGTTTTTTCAACAGTACACAATGGATGTTTGAGCATTTAATTAATTTATTTTTTTTATATTTCAAAATTTATTTTATTGAGGTAGCCTATATATACACACACAAACATACACACTCCAAATCATATTTAATGTTTTTAAAATAGGCTATATAAAATAGTAAAATAGTTCCAATAGATTTTACTGTAGTACCGAAATTGGTACAGAGAACCGTAAAATTTTCATGGTATCTGTACCGACTACTGGAATTTTGGTGCCGTGACAACACTACTCCACAACCTCCGTTACATCATTCACCAAGGTGGTGAATGACAGGTTTGCGACAATACGGTTTCAGGAAACAGTCGTCACTAGCTAGATGATTTGTTCAACGATGCATCGCACTGTGGAAGTGAAGCAGCGAGTTACGTCATTGTATGGGAAACACACCCCTGACCATGCTGTATGTGGTTTTAATTAATTAATTTATTTATTTTGTGTGTGTGTGTGTGTGTGTACAACCTATGTGGACAACTCAATAGAGATATGTGTTATCTTGCCATTATATAGTGGAACGTAGTCTTTTTGTCTTTTTATTTCATTTGACTCATAGTGCAAATTCGCATTCACATATTGGGTAAAATGTGATGCTGGTGATTCATGCTTCTGTAAAAGAGGTGCAGGACACACTGATGTGTAGAAGTGATGATTTTTTTTTCAGTGTATATCTGTATGTGTTTGCATGACAGTGTTCTCTAACATGCAAGAATTTGTGTCTAAACATTTATGAGTGTGCAGGAGCGACAGAAGCAATTAATGAAGTGCTGTGAAGTGGATAAAAAGGTTCAGAACCCTCTTTCAAAAAAATGTGCTAGAAACGTTAATAAAGTACTATGGAGTGTGGCTTGATGAGAAGCTTTTCTTTAAAGCCTAAGATATAGAAAGAATTGGACACAGCCTGTCTCCCAAACAAATGTCAAGACTCCATGTCATCCATGCCAGTGACAGTAATTTCCTTGCTTTAGGAGCAGGATTAAAAGTTGACGTGGAATAGAACAGCTCTCACACATTTTTAATAGAGTGGTATAAAGCTAATTCAAAAACAAAGGCCTCTGCTGTATGGGATCTCATCATGACTAATTACGAGGGATAATTTGAAATGCCTTTGGAAAACGAAGCCCTAGTAAATGTAAAGCAGTTTAATTAGGCCAAATTGATCAGAATCAAGAGGACTGCTAAAAGCATACACAGTCACAATGAGGTAACCTGCACAGAATCTGCAAAACTAACACATAGGTGTTAAAGCTGTCCATTATTATAGAAATGGAGTAAATCACATTAAGGCATAGCTTTTTTTGATGTCAGGCATACTTTTTTCCCCCTTTCCTTTTACATTATAAAAGTTAAATCAACTGGGAGTTTTAAATAGACAATTACAGTCCTTAAAATGTATTTTGTGTATTTTTTTCCTTTTAATGTCTCCCATTCAGTGATTGGTTGTATTCTCTCTAACATACAGTCAAACTAAAAATTATTCAGACTTTTATATTTTTTGATATTTTTACTAGTGAGTGCAGGGCACTATAGTTCATTTATGCAAGTGAGGATAGCAAAATAAACTGACATTATTCCCAAAAATTCTTCATACAGTGGACTACTAGTAAAATTGATTAAAAAAATCACACTTTGACTTGATGTAATGGATGCTGGTAGAGCAAACACACGACGAGAGCAGAGCATACACCAACACATCACAAGTACAAACGAGACCCAACAAACAACTGAACACAGACAGGAACTTAAATACACTGACACAAACAAGCTTAACAGGTTAACAAGGGGGCATAGTCCAATGAGTGTCCATGGTGACTGAATGAGGTGGGAAACAGAACAAAAGAACACGTCACAAAATGCAAACCAAAACAAACAGAACATGACGGTGACCATAACACCTGACCATGTTTTGCTTAAATGTTATCTGACATAATTAAGATTTTTTTTTTTTTCTGACACAGTTTAACTCTGAGATCTTGTCGTATTTTATTTTTTAAACTATAGTAAATAAATGTATTAATGAATTAAATATTCAAGGTGTCTGAATAAATTTGGTTTGACTGTATTTGTGGAAACCTATAAATAATTTAACAAAACCTCACAACTGTTTTACTTGAATCTGTAGGACTGGATATAATGGACAATGCAAACATTTGTGTAGTTAAATGTGGTTACAATCTTTTTTTCATCTAATGATTTAAGTCATGTCATTTTATCTCCTATTTTTGGTTAGGTGGTCTTTTGTTTTGGAATGAGTGAGTAAATAACAGACCTGCCAAGCATTTTGACCTTAGAGTAAGGTGGTACGATTTGTCACTCTTAACTACTCAAAAATGTGACTCTTTTGTGCAAATGTAAGCTTTTTGGCCATCACCAAAATGCAAAAATGGCATTATGAGTCCAAAATAAGTCATTTGTGTGATTTGTGTAGATCTGATGAGTTTTTTTAAATTGGGAGGGGAGAAGTCTGTGAGGACTCATGAGCGATAAAATGAGAAAAATGCCTTTAGATGTGTCAAAAAAAGCTAAACAAAACAGCGCAACACTGTTTTAAAAAGGTCAGTTTTTAAAAGATCCTAAAAGTTTAATTTAAAAAAACGATTTGAACAGTCACAAACTTTGATTAGTAACATGGGCATTGATCTGTGTAATACTGTCAGCTCCTTGTGATGTGCAGTGGTTGGCACATGCTGATGGTCTGAGCTACGTGTTTCTGTCCACTGTTTAATTCTCACACTTTAATAAAATGTATAGGTCCTAATTTAAAGTGATAGTTCAGCCAAAAATGTCATTATTTACATTATTTACAACCCTCATGTTGTTCTAAATCTGTACCATTTTCTCCCTGCTGCAGGGACACAAAAGATGATGTTTTAAAGAATATTGGGATCAAAAACAAACATCAGCAAAAAAATCTTCTGAAGAAAGAAAGAAATGCAGTGTAGATTGAAATACCCCTTTAATACAAACAAGCTGTGTGACTATGAGAAAGGATTAGCTCAAAATGTGAAGGACCAACATTTCAAGGTTTTCTCTATTGCTTCATGTTAGCGATTACCACTCCTCGTGTCAATAGTGGCATGTGTGCCATTGGTTGGTGACAGTGAGGTACACTGTACAGTACAGTGTAGTTCTTGTAAATGTATGTGGACGGTCACAATACAGTGTTTGTTTGTTCAAGGTTTTCATTTATAAATTGAACATGGAGTTGTTTGCTCACACACTACAGAATGCCATTTACAGCAAATACTACTGTGGTAATAAAAGCACTCACAATGCAAAAAGGATTGCTAAGTGATCAGATTTTTAATGATAGGATCATGTTTTATTGGAATTCCAGTATTATTGGCAAGATTTTAAAGCAAGTCTACCTTTGGGTTTCAGATTTGTTTCCTATGTCCACATTAGCATGGATTGACTTGTCCAACTTCAAATTTAAATATAGATAGCAGGGTTATGATGATAGACAACGATATTGTATATTGACAGTAGATGGAGAAATCGTCAAAAGTATTAGCTATCGGCGATATCAAGAGGATTTGGCATTTCCAACTAATATAATTAATTATTATTGATGTTATTATTATTATTATTAGGCCACTGTTATTATTAAATTAATATTACAATTAATTTGCCCCGCCATAATTTTGTAATGAAATATTTGATAGATTAGCTTACTAGGTCTGTTATACAATGAATTATATAATTAAAATTATGTAATAACAGTCTATTATATGTCAGAACACTGCAATAGTCAGTTATCAATGACATTTAAGAGCAGCTTCATTTCAAACACTGACTTTCAAAAACAAGTTGTTTAACACAAAATACTTCTCATTTCTTCACTTACGTATGGGCCACAAGAGAAATATTAAGAAAATAAATTAAGACAGTTACATACTGTTATTAGCATGTTGAAGTAGATTAATCTCTCTTCGTCACTGAGAGAATATGCACCGTTAATGCAGCATCAGATGCCGAAAGCTTGGTCAGTTTTTACGTTCGTTTTCTGTAAATCGACTGGGGTTTGGGATTTCATTGGCATTCTTGTGTAATAGTCACTGGCTTGTCTTCATGGTTTAATTGGTTTAATTTAACTGAAATAATTCCAATATTGTGACGCAACATTTTTCTTTATCACCAACCTCATCTTTGCTCGCAAAATGATGGACAATTCATATTTTGCGCACATCATTTCCAGTGATAATAAAAGAAAATAATTTAAATGAGTAAATAAACAAATACATTAATGATAAATGTGCAATAATGAGCAAATATGCCCAAGTAAAAAAGCCCCCCACCTCAGACTATAATATTGTGTGTCTGCGATCTCATGCGGTGACAATAGGAATTGCCCAACACTAATAAATAGCAGCTATAACGGCTAAAGCCATGAGTTTGGGGTGGGACTACCTGTTTGTCTTTATAATGGCCTCAGCCTGGTGCAGAAATTATACACTTCACGTCTACATCATCAGAAACCTTATTCAGGCCAAAGGGTTCAATGTGATTGATTTTCCTCAAATAACAGTTAGAATTAAAGCACCAAATAATGGGTTTCTACTTTATGTGTAAGCGAAAGTAAGTGCAAGTGTTACAGTATAGGTGTGAATCAGTGTACAGGTCAATGATCATTTCACAACGCTGGATGGAAGCTTTTTAAAGCTGATTAGCTGGATGATCTCCCAGTTCCCATCTGTGTAGCTTAGCAGTATACATTTATCAGTATTGCATTCTCTGGGAATCAAATCCACAACCTTGGCATAGCAAGGCTCCAGATAAAAAAAAAAAAAAAAAAAAAAAAAAAAAAATAATTAAGAAGCCATTGACTCCTATAAGGGAAAAAAAAAGGCACCAAATAATTTTTTTAAGAGCCACACAACAATGAACTTAACATTTTAAATCACTTACTTTTAGTCATCCTGTTGTTTATATAACATTATGTCCCCTTTACAGTTTCAGCTTTTTCATATTGTGACTTTTCTGGGAAATGAATGACACTGCTTTCACTTAATACTATTATAGTTTTTGTTAATATTTTGAATCCGAATAGATTTTTATATTTCCTGCTTTCATTTTTTGTTAAGTTTTAATTTTTTGTTTTTAGTTTTATTTATTTATTTATTTATTTAAACATGCCTGTTTAGTTTGTATAGATTTTTATTTTAGTATTCACATTTATTTCAAGCAATAAAAAATGTTTTTAATGGTTTTAGTTAACTATAATAACCCTGATGCTAGTAAAATCTTTGTATTGAATAATGTCAAATAATGTTCTTAGTCCTTCCTTCCTTCCTGAAGCTACAACAGTTTACTTTGAATCAAATGAAAATAAATATAAATATATGGAAATAAATATAAATATATGGAGAAAAAAATATATATAAATATATTCAATTTGGTTTGTGTAACCAAATAACAAACAGGGGCAATTGATATACATACAGCTTGACTGATTACTTTGAAATACAGCGGGACTCTTATTTTGAAATGTATGTGCTTTACTTTTGCTGCTCATTCAAGTTCAGATGAGGATTAAAAAATTACATTGCTACAACCGTTTATATTGATCAGCATTAGTTCATAAGCAGTTGGTTGACAAATGTGCGCTAACCATTGAATGCGAGCTGCTCTGAAGAACGTGCAACAGCAGTCAACCATCTGTTGACTTTAAAACATGCAGCGCTCACATTTATTTAATGAAATTAATAATAATCACATTAGGGAGTATCACAATTTGTTTTTTCCAAAATATAAGATGCCTTAAAATTATCGTTTATACTCTTGTTATACTGTTTAAGGCACTGAAGGCACCTTAAATTTATCTGATGAGCATGAGCGGAGTGGAATAATGAAAGTGATCAGCATGATCGATATTCAAAACGGTAAACACGCGATGCATTGTGTGTGTACCTGCAGTCTGCAGAGCCGGTTTCCCGTTTGAATGATGAATATAGACGAATTTATATAAAGAAATAGGCAGTCTGCTTTACTCAAGCGCAGAAGATGTGTTAAGATGCAGCTGTTTTGCACTGATGCGAGGCAACAACACAGTCGGCTTTCATCAGCTCTGGTTCTTTGGCGTCGGTTTGGTGTGTGAAATTTTTCCCTACCTGTTCATATTTCGGCACTCTAACTCAGTGAAACATTCACAGGCAGCATCTCATTTAATTACCTCAACACAGCAAATGATGTGATAGGCTACTGTTCACGGAACACGCAAATAACATGCAAATTTTACAGTGGTAACGTGTGAATTTGTATGGTCGCCAATGGCGACCTCAGCAAAAATATAAAAATAATTTTAGTCGCAAATGCAACCGTTTTAGGCACAGTCTGGAGCCCTGCATAGGGTCAAAATGTTTGTTTCATTAGAGCTGTTTGAGCTGCAGGAATGCTTTAAATGGGCAACATTTTAGTAGAGGCCAACTCATCGGCCTTAGCAATATATGTCAGCCGTTATTTGGAATGTATCAGAAGCGTGACTTTTATATTGACAATGCTGAGTATGCTGGGTCTGAGAACTGCACCGCCTTGAGCACACAGCGCTCCCATTCTCCGTGTTCATTCGTTTATGGTCTCGGTTTAAAAGTTCTGTCTAATACATTATTAAATAGAACTATTAAACAAAGAAAGTTAAGTTTATGTGAAAAAGCTGTTTAAGTTAACTGTACATGAATCATATTCATGTAATTTACACTCTGCTAAATATAAAATTAGTGTTACCTTGTCTTTATTTGAAACAATATGATTCCCAGTGCACACAAACTTTCCAGATTACTGAGTGCCATGTTAGTTACAGTGTTCTTTACTACTTGTTTTATTCGTATATTTTTTTTTTTTAACAATTTGTGAAACTACTATCATGTGTTGTTCATTTTATTTATTTTTTTTTAATTTTTTCATTTTGAAATTATTTATTTATAATAAGTTAAATATTAAATAAAATAAATACAAATTATGAATATATCGGCTTTATATCAGCCATCGGCTACTCTGCTCTTTAAGATATTGGCATTGGCATTTTTTCAAAAAAATCAATATTGGTTGACCACTACATTTTAGTTTACAGCAACAGATTTAAAAAATGTTTTTTTGTCTACAAAAAAAAAAAAAAAAAAAAAAAAATAATCCCCTTAAAGCATTTTTGAAGTTTTTTCCCCTTTCACTCCATTTATCAATGCTTTCTTATAATCCATAATGTAAATTGATGTGATCATTTTGACAGTTCTTTTTTTGAAGTTTCATGTTCAGATTTGATCTATTGAACATTCTACTTCTAAAGGATGACATTCTTTGACACAGAATATCCTAATTATAATTATACCTTTTTTTTTTCTTTGTTCCAGATGGCCTGTTTGACATCATGATCCTCTTAGGAAACTGAATTGTAGTTGCAGCATTAAATAGATACAGCATTTATTTGTGCGTGTGAGGTTGCGTACACATTCTCACTCATCTGGGTTGCCTTCTGCTGACACTGGAAATTGTGCTTATGGGGGCTTTGTCTTGTAGGTCAAATTATCCTCCAATTCATCCAGCACAGGCTGAACTCTATCTCCAGTGGATGGGATCAGGCAGGGCCCCGCATCCTTCCCATTAAGCCATCTCACTTATATAAGGCAAGCGCATATGAACTCAGTCACCAGCTCCCCTGCCTCCAATATCCCTATAACATAGCATGCATATTGATTGCAGATTGTGCATTTGAGAGACTCTTTTCTCCCCACATCCATGAGAAGCTGGGGAATCATGTTACTCTGCAGCTGATTAGAAAGCTCATGCATAGGAAATTATGCGTCCAGCGCCTCTCCTTCTCCTCCATCTGCCCGCAGTGCAGGTGAAAACAATTTACACATCGGCAGCCTAATGGATACATTCATGGGGAGTGGTGAGAGAAAGGAGGAAAGAGACGGGAGAGCGAGAGCGAGCGGCCGTAATGGGCCAGGCCAATGCAGGCCAGCAGCCTTGGTTAGACGGACGCCGCAGATAGCAGCGTATCGGATAACATCTAATCGTGGGGTTGCAGGCTAATGAGCGTGGTCGTGCCCTGTCAGTGCTAGCTTTTGGCCTGCACTAAAGACACTCGTAAACAATTCGGCTGTGCGCGCTTCAAACGTGCCTGTAATGTGTTGATTCAGCAGGTAATGAGCTGCTCCCAGAATCAATACCCTCCTCTCGGCACCCTGACCGGCCCTGCAGTCACAGGGCACAGCTAGCAGGGTTCGATGTTGCACCCCCCCTCCCTTCATGACCTCTCTCATTGCGGTAAGGACGGCGCACTGTCTGAAGAGGACCATTCTCATATTGCGGAAGGCGCCCGAGTGTCAGAACTTTCATTCGCAGGCGAGCAAATGAACAGGCAGCCACCGCATGCTAATGAGGCACAGGCTATTTTCCACCTTTTTTATCTGCACATTATGCTCTTGACTCTGGAGAAGGTGGGAATTAGGTTGGACCTTAGTGTCAGGCTGCCTGATGGCTGCGCTCAGAAAAACTGGTAATTGAAGCCGATGGCTGCTACGGAGGAGGTCTGAATTTGGAAATAAACAGTTTCAAGCATCGCACGTCATTTCTGGAGAGATGGCAGGGGAATGGAAATGAGCTGTCTGGATTTAATGTGCTCGCACAGCAGGGAAAAAGGGGGGCGTCTTTGTGGATGACAATTCCACTCATTAGGACTTCAATGCAGCCATAATGACAGGGAGCCTGGGACACTATATTCAAAGAGGGCAATTAGAGGACGTCCTCTAAACTGTAAATTTAGATGCTATGAAAAAAATCTTTACGTTGTTGTTTTTTGACTTTGCGAGA
Source organism: Megalobrama amblycephala (assembly GCF_018812025.1). NCBI lineage: Eukaryota > Metazoa > Chordata > Actinopteri > Cypriniformes > Xenocyprididae > Megalobrama > Megalobrama amblycephala. Next base: position 7,519,315 of record NC_063048.1, on the reverse strand, counting down.
TACATCTAATGGCTGTGAAATGGAGGGCGAGATGTAGATAGATGGCCTCCCATTGAGATTTATCTTTCTTTTTTTTAAAAATCTGCACTGGAACTTTGTTTATCATTATTGCTTGTTTATTAGCATAATGGGAAGTGGACCAATTATTTCTCCTCTCATTGGCAAAGTGACTCATTTGTGTTTGTTTCTCTGCTCATTTTCAGTCAGGCCTGCTTGAACATCTTCATCTGTTTTTCCTTGAATGAGTGTCTATTTGTGAGTGTGCGCATGTCAGCTTTTAATTTTTCTTTTTTTAAATGCCAACATGAGAGCATTCTTATTGTTTACACCTGTTATGTAACATTGCACAGATTTCAGAATGCCAATTAATGTTTCAGAATGAGCTGTAACATTATACGTAAAGGACAACAACCATGCTAGAGTTCAGAAAAATAAATAAACGTTGCTCTTTTTTTATGCTATGAGTGCATGAACTTTATATTGAAGAATCTAAACCAATTTCTAGAGATCGGCCTTCTGAGCTTCATTCCCTCGCCATTTAGCTGCATTGGTCTCACCTTAGGGACGCCTCTCTTTCCATTTCCACCGGATTATCAGCAACAATACAATTCAGTAGTGCAAACTTTTTCTCGCTTCAAACCTTCCTCAAATCCCATTCCCTCTTGCCAAAAAGAAGCTTGTCTTATGTTCTTTTCATATTTGATTTCCATGAGTCGAATAAGCGTGCTCCGATTATCCCGGCGGTCAGAGCTCTCTTTCGGGGTGTTTTTGTTTTTTAGGCGAGGACCTGTCGATCAATCCCCAAATTGACTTGGGTCCGTTAATCTCTGTTGCTTTTTAATGCAGTGTGTCAGAGCGGCGACCTGGGCCTGATTGTAATTCAGGCACAAAACCTTGATGTGCTGGAAGAGACTGCAGGGGTTTTCTCAGCTGGCGGAGCCTGCATGCTCATGAATAAAACAGGGGCTTACCAGTTCTCCTGAGCACCGAGCCCCGTCCGGTCTGTTTTTATGGTGCTTGGTTGGAACAATATCACTCCCCATTCCAGCAGAGAGAGGAGGATTTTTGTGCAGTCTTGTTCTAGACCCATAATTTTATATAATCAGTGTGTATTTGGGATCTCATCTTTGTGAATGGAGGAAAAGCAACACTTTGCATTTGTTTATCTTTAAAATATAGATAATATAAGTAGAAATCACCTTGTGTTTCATTGTTTGTTTCAATATTATTATTATTATGCTTAAACTAAACATTATACATGACTACAGCATTGATACCACTGTGAAACATGAAAAAAAGTTAACATGCCCTTTCACTGATTAGATTTTCTGTATTGTAACCAGTTTTAAGCATCAAAAAAAATTGAAAGCTCTCTAAACTAGCATATCTTACAGGCTTACAGACTTCCTTCTCCTCTTCAGTGAAGTGTTGGAGCACAATTAGTCATGAGTGGCATGACGTTCCTCGCGAGTCCTGTTTGCAGACTCATTACCAGACCCTGCTGGTGTCTTGGAGGCTGAGAGGAAGTCAAACAAAGCGGCACTCATATTTCTCCAGTTCTCTGTGGCGTTGAACAGGCCCTGGCCTAGCGGCAGTGTAGAGAAGTGAAGGGCTGTGAAAAGAAACCCCAGCTGCCCTCTTACTGCCTCACACCCACACACACACATCTCAGACTGGTTGTGGAAAGGAGCAGTTTAGTTCTGTTCAGTATCTCCAGTTGTACGTGTTCTTGTTGTTTGGTATTTCAGACCTACCTGTGCTCTTGAAGTCTTGTCTGGATTTTTTTACATTGTAAACATCATTAATACACAGGTATTTATGGAAAGCCAGTGACTAGTCTACATAGTGGGTCAATTAGAGTCCACCTTCAAAGATGGAAAGGAGCTGAGCGACCCACTATACTCTCTTTCTTTGCTCATATGCATGTCGAAACTTTTCAGCCATGTGATCTTCCACAGACTGCTTTGCTTAAAAAGAGAGATAAGCAGAAGACATTGGACATCATGTCAGTGTTATGAGTTTCAGCATTTTACGTTTCTTATATAGTTCTACTTACTTGCCTTTTCATGTTCATATTTCATAACTTCGCCTAGAATTTATGATTTCTTTTTCTCTGTCTGTACATATATGTGAATATTTTGTATTCAAACCAGGAATTAACCAATATAATGCAGTGGAAGTGTTCAGATGTTTACTTTTCAATTGCACGACTTCAATCCGTGCAGCCTTCTTTCTCATATCAATGCATTGGCCTGTATGTCACTGCTCTGCTTGACAGAGGATATCAAAGTGAAATGAAAGCACTGACAGCCGCCACCCTGTATGGGTCCCTCGGTCTTCCGTATTTATCTGTCTGTAGAGAAATCAGAGGTCTTTTTTTCAGGTCCTACAGGAAGGGCTCCTATCCCCGTCCACACAGGTCTGAGAGGAGCCAGTCATCAATGTGGGCGGTTTTTCTTAGCTCAGAAGGTTCAAGGCTGTGTGTCAGCAACTACGTAAGACATGCTATTTTCAACCCTAAACTAATGTCAGAGACAGTTAAATAGAGAGAGTCAGGTCAATTGCATATTCTTGAAAATGTTCAAAGAAACCCAATGTAAAAATTATAATAATAATAATGAAAGGAAGGAGGAAAAGCAGTAGCAGATATTTAAAATTTTTGGACTTGCACTTGGTTCAAATTTTCTTTGAACCAAGTGACAAATGACATATATTCTAAATGCCCATGTCATTCTAACTCACGTGGTAAATGTTAGTCGATGTCTTGGTTTATAAGTAACGCTGTGCCTGACACAGTCAGACAGTGCTTCAGTCAGCTAAGCGCAATCAATCAATCTGGAGACAAAATAGCTGGTATTTTCCCTCGCTTGCACAAGTCTGATGACTGCTCCGAGTAGTCATTAACCAGTCATATTGATGAGCTTTGCGTAATCCATCAGCTTTGTTTTATATTTATTTACTATCTGGAACATAATTAGTGATTATGTAATATGCTGGCTCTTGCTGCTGTGATTGCTGTCCAGTGTTTGAAAGGGTACAGTTCTTAGTCAATTAGAGTCTGATTAGTGCATAGCAAATCCACTTAATTCTAAATATGTTAATTAACAGTCTATGCACTCATACTAGTGGTTAAAAGCACTAGTAACCTCATGCAAGCTTCAAATGTGCTACTCTCTAAATTGCTTGCAGTACGTTTCTTTGAAAGGCTATATTTAATTAAATGGCGTGTACTGTAGCCAGTTGGAGGGCTAATGGAAGTTACATTGTATGTAACAGATATGGTGGAGAATCGCTTGACTATCATTAATGGATACAATTTGACTTTACCCCTTTCCTTGCTCATTCATAGAAAGGGTTAAAAAATCTGTTTAAAGAAAAGGACTAGATTCAATCACTAAAATTTAATTAGCATCATTTATCAAGCTATAAATGGAACCTGCTGATGGACCAAGGAGATGGTGTAAATGTTTTATGTAAAAAAGCTGACGTGATGTGTGTTGCATTTCTTCTCTGTGAAATAACAGCATATTTTTTGTGACGAGAAATGCTTAAGGACCACTCCACCTCATTTTTTTTCCTCCTGAACTGACAGCTTTGCTAAGCCACAGAGGACAGCATCTGTGTGTAAGCCATATCATTATGTAAAATAACTTAAATTTCTGTTATGCTGTTATAAAATTACATTGAATTGCAATAATTGGTCAATATTATTGTATCTTTGTCCGAGACACTCAAGTAAAAATATGCACACAGTATAAAAGGATATGTATAAAGAAAAGATACAAACGGAAGAAATCACAATCGTCCATCAGTGCTTCATGTATCGCAACAGAGCCATCTAGTGTTTTTGTTGATGAATGCAAAGTAGTCCTGAGATTTTTAGCTCTGTTGTTCAGGTTTTTTTTTAAAGGTTATTCATAATTGCAAAAGCTTTTTTTTCCCCCAAGTCCACAATTATACTGAATAGGTATACACCACTTTTAAACCGGCCTCTTTTTCCAGTCATCATTAAACAAATCTAAATAACAAAAATCCCATTCATAACTTTAAATTGAGATTTAAGTGTTTATTTGTTTATCATTAAATAAATGCAGTCATCATAACTATTACCACCTGTAAATATATTATTTGTTTAGACTGGTATTCCAGCACTTGCAAAAGCAAAGTGTTTCAAAAAATTGGGTAAGGGTGCCCCCACCTGGCCACAAGTCTGTTCTGTGTCTGATACATTAAAACACTGGTGAATTGAAAGGCTGCATTAAGACTGTTAGGTTCTGTTAATATGAACACTTATTTGTTTTCACATTAAATCAAACATGAAAATGTATTTTTTTTATAAAACAATGATCTAACCTTGTTTGTTTTTTTAATAGTAAAATGATCATCAAAATATACAATTTTTGGAAGCTTATATTTCTTATTTTAACATGTTTCAATGGTAGTGCTCATCCTTAAGGACTGTTAGAATAAAACAAATGTACAAGCAACAGTTGTTTTGGGCAGGCTGTGTTTTAAGAAAGGAGCATGCTTACTGTGCTTCCATTTGAAGCCCATCTCCTGAGCCATTTTCTTTGAGCACAGGGCTATTCTGTTCATCAGTATGGAAGTCTATTAGGTAAGGCGAAATCGCACTGATGGACACTGAGCACCAGGAATCAGCTGCTCAATAAAGGCTCCTAATTGCTTAGCAACAGTGTTGCAGACCTCTCATTTGAGATCAAGAGTTTACTGGACTGAAGACTTCGCTTTGGAGAAATAGAGCTTGCGCCATTAGATAAGACAGGGGAAATGGGCTATATCTACATCCTTAGCCCCCTCCCTCTCCCTCTCTCTCTCTCTCTCTTTCCCGCTCTCTCAGAACAACCCTCCACCCCCGCACCTCAGCATGATGATTGTGTTACCTTTCAACTGGCTGATGTATTCAGTTCACTAGATTATTCTCTGTCATCTCAGTTAATTGAATTCTGTCCATCACATTTGGATGATTTTGCATTTGCATAAAGGTTAGAGTGGTGAAGAGTGTCAAACTTCAATTTAGACAATGTCAGTCAAATAAATATACCACTGTATCTGCCCGGGCTGGGTATTTATGGATTCTGACAGGAATTCAAATATCACTGCCTGCATTCTCATGGATGGGAACACTCATATGCATGTAAATATAAATATGAAAATGACTGGGGGGGTCTGTAAAATGCAGCTTGGGCTGGCATGTGTTATGGTTTGGGTGTGTGTGTATGTGGATTGGGGGTGATGCCATTAGTGTAGCCATCTACTCCTGTTGGCTTTCTGTAACAGAATGAATGGGCACTGTCGTCCTGCATTTTAGACTATACCACTCAAGTATTTTAAGCATCCAAACCACAAAGAACCACGTGGGGAAACGCTGGGGCCATATTCTGGGGTCAAGAAATGCTACCTGAATCATCAGCCATGTTTTTAAGTGCGGTAGGCTCCGATATCTAAAAATTGTTCCCCTTCATGGCAAGCTTTTAACCAGCATTTCTGCTAGACAGATGGGAAAAAAATGAGAGATCTAATGATGCAAGATGTTGCACTGTAAATAAGAGAGAGAATACAAAGAAAAAATAAACATGTTTCTGATGCTTTACCGTCTACAGAGAAGATCTGATGCCTTCTTGATGCATTACTCATATCCAATTCATTTGTACGTCTTTGCTGGCAATTTTCATATTAGCCCGCTGTTGGAGCAAACGTCTGTTTCGATTTAGTGTGTGGTATCTGCAAGGCTACAAAACCGCAGGCACTGGCAGCAGAGCCGGAATAAGTATGTGTCAGTTAGTCAATAAAGAGGAGCCTGAGACGGAGGTACGATTAGAGCTCTTATCTCCTTTCATCGCTTTTGAATGCTGACTGAATTGAAGGTCAATATCTTGTGCTTCTCCAGAGCTGAGCAGGTGTCTAGAGAGCATGAATTCACTCTGTTATGGTGCATCACTGTGCCTCTTGGAGTAGCCAGAGCTCGCTAAAAAAAGAAACGAGGAACGGCCAAAGAAACGATCCCAAGTAGAAAAAACAACAACAACACCACTTTAACAAGCCGTTTAGCAAAACGGTAGCGAGGCTGTTTTGCTCTATGTCTCTTGCAGGCTCATCGTATGAGTTCCAGTCAATTGTGCAGGAAATGGAGCTTCTCTGCTGAGAGTTAAGATGATGTATTCTCTGCTCTTTCAGTACAGATAATTAAGAGAAAGAGACAAGTGAGAGACAGTGAGCTGGTATCGATGAAGCTGTCTCAATCATCTGTGAGCTTGCTTAGAGCTGAGATGAAAAAGAATTTGTCGGTAGTCTGTAAATTAAAGCCAGCTAATGCAAAGGCTCTGGGCACAAAGGCGATGGCATTCCATTCTCAATAGACCATCTGTTGGGAGACATTTTCAAGGCTGTGCGTTATTGATTACATCGCCTTTTTTCGTGCAAACATGCCATGACAACAAGCCAGGAAGGCCGTGGAATCCGCGGTATATTCAGCTGTGGTTATTTTTGCACATTTCTATTCTATACTTAACTATTAAAATGTGAGCACAGACCCTTTCTCCTTTTGAGTGTCACCATGGACGAAATATGTGACGGACGATGGCAAATATTCCTGGTGCAGAGGACCTCTTTCGGACTGTTTGTGGAAGAGCTTAGAGGCCTGTTCAAATGGAAAAGCCACACAACCCACTGGATCAGCCCAGGGACACTTGAGTGGTGGCACAAGAGTGTTTGTGTGTGTTGTTCGTGTGGAGTTTGGGTTTGGCTCGAGGGTCTTGTACCCCCTGAGTGTCCTCTCATCTAGAAAACGACACTCTTAGATATTGCGGTGGATAGGCCTTAGCCTTTATCACGGAAGAATAACAGACAAACATTGGAACAATAGATGTGATCCCTTTCGACTGAAAGGGTGAAATGGTGAAAGATTTACTTTTAACAATTTTCACTCAGTAAATTTCATTTACTAAAATAATTGCAATGAAATGGCTAGTATCACATTAAATTAAATGTGAACGTCTGAAGTAGAAAGACTGAAGTAGTATTTTCCAATAATCTTTTATTTACCAAAATATTTTATTTACAACTTTGAAAAATGTTTTTCTGAAAAGTAGGAAAAAAAAATATTTTCAAACTATTTGATTTTACCAAGTAAATATTCACAACTCTGTATATTTATATATATACGGAGTTGTGAATATTTACTTGAAAATATTTTTTTTCCTACTTTTCGGCACGTACATACTTTGCACCCCTATTATAAGGCACAGATATTATTGTTTACAGAACTTTCTTTCTTGCGTAAATAATTCTGAATTCTGATTTGAAAAATATGTAAAAATGATTTTATTAATGACTGCTCACACTGCTCAAAAAATTCTGGGGAAGATGATGTAGGCCCAATTAGGACATTAAAGAAAAAATGCAATCATCTAACTCTGCAGCTATTTAAATGAATGCTGGTGAAATCAAATGTTTCATCTTCAACGGTAACACAAAATTGGGTTGCCTTATTGCAGGGTAGGCCCGATTTAGGTTTTTCTTCATCTCAACATGCCATATAAAACACATAAATATTTTCTGATCCAAATAAAGCTGTACTTCAACTAGTCTGTTACATTAACTGCCTTTTTTATACCTGATATTCCAAATCTTGATCATCCCAGCATGACGACCTTGATGAACAATTGGGTTCTTGTGAATCAATCAAATTTGTTGTTGTTCTTCTTGTTATTACTTTTTTTTTCTTTCATTTTTTTGTCCTTCTCTCTGGTTCTCTCTCGTTTTGTCTCTCTTTACACATTTGGTACACTTTTGGTAAAGTCACATGTGGTTGACAGTGATCAGAAATGTTTTTTTTTTTTAAGAAAACACTGCATTACAAAAGGACTAAAATGGAGGTGTCAGATCAATTATCACAAATTCTGTCTTTTAACTAGTGTAATGCAAAAGAAATTAAAGATTGTTATTGTGAAATTACCATTGCGATTTGTGATGTTGCTCGTATTCAGCCCCCAAAACACATGTATAAATGTATAAATGTTCTTTTTGAGAGGGAGGGTTTCACAGGGACAGTCTGATGCTGCAAGTGGCACAAATGCACCATTAAGTGAAATATGCAAAATAATAATGATAAATAATTATCTTGTCAAAGGGATACATAGTTTTACCGAACAGTAAATCTTTTTTTTTTTTTTTTTACGTAGTTTTATTATGTAGTATCAGTAAATGACTGCATGTTACCACAACAATTACATCCCATTGGGGGGTGTAATTGAATTGTGTTCATATAAATGCATAATTCAAAAGCAAAACACTGATCTGATGACAAAAGATCATTAGGCAAAGATTTTGCAGTAATATGACATCTTACTTGCTTGAAATATATTATATATATATATTTATTATGTCAAAGTGGATATATATGCAGTTGTGAAAAAGTTTGGACATCCTATTGAATTCCATGGTCATACTAAAAAATAATCTGGTCCTTCGCAGGTCTTAAAATTTGGAAAATAAAAAAAGCTCAGATAAAAAACAACACATGACATATCACACCATGTCATTATTTATTTAAAGGTGCCCTAGAATCAAAAATTGAATTTACCTCGGCATAGTTGAATAACAAGAGTTCAGTACATGGAAAAGGCATATGTTGAGTTTCAAACTCCATTGCTTCCTCCTTCTTATGTAAATCTCATTTGTTTAAAAGACCTCCGAAAAACAGGCGAATCTCAACATAACACCGACTGTTACGTAACAGTCGGGATCATTAATATGTACGCCCCCAATATTTGCATATGCCAACCCATGTTCAAGGCATTAGACAAGGGCAGCCAGTATTAACGTCTGGATCTGTGCACAGCTGAATCATCAGACTAGGTAAGCCAGCAAGGTCAATAGCAAAAAATGGCAGATGGAGCGATAATAACTGACATGATCCATGATTACATGATATTTTTAGTGATATTTATAAATTGTCTTTCAAAATGTTTTGTTAGCATGTTGCTAATGTACAGTTAAATGTGGTTAAAGTTACCATCGTTTCTTAATGTATTCACGGAGACAAGAGAGCCGTCGGGAGCGCGCAATTTAAAGGGTCCCCGTGCTGAATCAGTGCATAGTTAATGATGCCCCAGAATAGGCAGTTAAAAAAATTATTTTAAAAAAATATATGCGGTATTTTGAGCTGAAACTTCACAGACACATTCAGGGGACACCTTAGACTTATATGACATCTTGTAAAAACTGGTTCTAGGGCACGTTTAACAAAAATAAAGCCAAAATGGAGAAGCCATGTGTGACAAACTAAGGACACCCTATGATTCAATTGCTTATAGATCCACCTTTGGCAGCAATAACTTGAAGTAATCATTTTCTGTATGAATATCTCTCACATGATTCTGGAGGAGTTTTGGCCCACTGTTCTTTACAACATTGCTCAAGTTTGAGTTTTGTGGGCATTTGTCTATGCACAGCTCTCGCTGCGGCTTTTCAGTCAGGATGAGGTCTTGACTGGGCCATTGCAACACCTTTATTCTCTTTTTTTTTTAGCCATTCTGCTGTAGATTTGCTGGTGATCTTCAGATCATTGTCCAGTTGCATGACCCAATATCGGCCAAGCTTTAGCTGTCGGACGGACAGCCTCACATTTGACTCTAGAATACTTTGGTATACAGAGTAGTTCGTGGTTGACTCAATGACTGCAGGATGCCCAGGGCCCATGGCTACAAAACAAGCCCCAAATCATCAGCCCTCCAGCAGCATGCTTGACTTTTACGTATGAGGTGTTTGTTCTGATATGCTGTGTTTTGTGTACGGTGCATTATGGCCAAACATCTCCACTTTGGTCTCGTCTGTCCAAAGGACTTTGTCCCAGAAGTCTTGTAGTTTGTTCAGATGCAACTTTGCAAACCTAATGCTGCCATGTTTTTTGGGGTTTTTTTAGAGAGAAGAGGCTTTCTCCTGGCAACCCTTCCAAACATGCTATACTTGTCCAGTCTTTTCTAATTGTACTGTCATGAACTTTAACATGTTAACTGAGGCCTGTAGAGTCTGAGGTGTAGTTCTTGGGTTTTTGCAGTTTCTCTGAGCATTACACGGTCTAAACTTGGTGTGAATTTGCTGGAACATCCACTCATGGGAAGATTGGTGTCTGTTTTGAATGTCTTCCACTTGTGAGTAATCTTCCTCACTGTAGAGTGATGGACTTCAAATTGTTAGGAAATGGCTGTATAACCCTTCCTAGACTGATGGTAGCAACAATTGCTTCTCTAAGATCATTGCTCATGTCTTTCCTCTTTGGTATTGTTAACACACACCTGCAGGCTCCAGACCAGCAAACTGACATATGCTTTTATAGAACTGATCACATCATCACACCTGATGATGATCAATTAATCAAAGGCATTTGATTAGCAGCACCTGACTAATTCTTACCCTCTTAATTCCTAAGGAAACAATAAGGGTGTCATTAGTTTGTCACCCATGGCTTTTCCAATCAATTTGGCCTAGTTTTTGTTAAATAAATAATGACACAATGTGATATGTCATGTGGTGTTGTTCATCTGAGGTTTTATTTTCCAAATTTTAAGACCTGCCAAGGACTAGATTATTTTTTATTATGTCCTGATATGGAAAATCATGAAATTCAATAGGATGTCCTAACTTTTTCACACACACACACACACACACATATATATATATATATATATATATATATATATATATATATTAGGTGTGTAAAGGTACATGTATTTGTCTCGACCCGTACAGTACAGTTGTCACAGTTTGGTTCATGTAGTCACACGAGGAATACAGTCGGTCACAGATGATTTCAGCTCCAATTCAGAAGGGATTTGCTACCAGTAAAAAGTGCAAAAGATGAAGAAGAGGAGATGTTCGATTGATGGCTGCGTCTCATTTCAAAGGGTCCACTGGAGGCCGCATTCAAAGACTGTATATGTCATTGAGGTAGTCTCATTTAAGAAGAATAACTGTTAGATTACAAAGTAAGAAAGAAATTAAAGTATTTTACACCTCATGACAGTCAATTGTATTACTTTTTTTTTTTTTTATTGAATAAGACATCCTTGATGATGTATGCAGCCTTCACATAGCATATCTCATATAGCATTATATTTACCTGAGGCATTTAGTGTCAACAGCATGTTACTTATGTGCAATTTACACTTTTGTATGTGTGTGTGTTAATTATTATATCTAAAAATAAATTGCAACTGATTTTAACAATTTGGGCTGTGTTGTTAATTGTAACCTTTAATATTATAGAATTAAAGTAAGTGCTCCCTATATAATTTACAGCATTAGCTGAGATATATATATTTTTTATCCTTAAAACTTTAATTATAATTGAATTTATTTAAACACAGAGACACATTTGTTTAAAAAAAAAAAACACACACAGTTTCATTGTAAAAAAGTAATTTTATGTTTATTTTTCTTGTTTTGAACCGTGACTTCAAAACTGAAAGTTACACCGTTACACCCCTAATATATATATATATATATATATATATATATATATATATATATATATATATATATATATATATATAATAATATGTATTTGTCTTTTTCATTTTGGAGTTTTGTATTGAAAGTTATGTGTCACAAACATATTAAATTAAAAACTGTAATTTAATGAAGTACAGTTAAGACAGAATACAAACACAACACACACCTCAATCATGAAGAGACTTGATTTTTGTTTAGAATAAATGAAATACTGCATGCTGTTGAGTAAGGGCAAAATCTCAGCCTATACATGAGCACACAAAAAACAGCATCTGTTTTACGGTTTTATAGCCCACAACATATGTCCCTTCTTCGACGACAAAGCTGCCAGCATCTCTCCCGCTGTTCCCTCTCCCTAGTCCAAACACACATCTTTAGATACCTGTCAGCGTTTATTATGTTGTCCTCTGTTGCGCCGCAGATAAGGCCAGTTAAAGTTTAATGAAATTCAGCCTGGTTACCCTGGCCCGCCTTTCATAATTTGTCACAGCCTGTGTGCTGGAAACCCACCGCTCAGTAAACACAGAGCTTACATTACCAGCCATTAGGGTCTAAACGGTGTGGTCCTGTATGCAGGGCTGGCAACACAGCTAACTGCTGCTAGGGGCTGGGGCATTTCTCTGTTGCCCTGCATGTAAGCACAAATCTCCATTGTAAGCATGTTTGCGAATATTAGTTGGGCATTTTTAATACACACCTCTCTGGAATACTTTCTTCTGATTGGTCAATTCTCCAGTCAAATAGTTTTATATAATGACCTCTAAACTGTATAATTGACCATTGTTCCAAGCAAACATTTTCCTACACAGCTTTTCTCAATGAACCATTCCTGTCTTCTTTCTTAGTAACATTAACTGAAATCAACATTTTATTGTCATTCATTCATAAAATCCAGGTTTGCTTCATGATTAAGTAGCCATGTAATAACAGCTATAATGGCATTCATTATAGTAGAACAGGGCATCCTGATGAATCTGTGCGTTACATAAGCAAAACATAACATTTATAGCAGTTTTTTTGTGTGTGTGTGTGTGTGTGTGTGTGTGTATGTTTAAGTCTTTGTATTTTCCTTTGATAAAATGATCTGAGGCTATATTTGCTAATTATCTTTTTCTTCTCTCTTCTTCAGACCGTAGATATCTAAATAATGGGCAAATGGACAAACCCCCATAGCTTGTGCTTAGCGCTGTGTTGGACACAGTTTGTTTAGGTGTGTTTGTGTACAATCAATAGCCATATTGATGATAAGGTCGAGCTCAAGTGAGAAAACTGAAAAAGGATGCTACTCAGATGGCCTCAGTGAGTGGTTATCTCCAGAGATTATTAAGCTCCAGGGAAAATGACTAGCTTGTCTTAGTAAAAGGCTGAGGTCAGGTCTGCTCTGTCCCCTCTCAGGCACAGGGCTTCTTATGCCTCAGTATGACAACTAGAGTTGGTTAGCCCTCTGGTTGTGCTTTGGGTTCAGTAGTTTGAACACTTTATCTGTATATAAGGAAAAAATCTAACTCTGAAAAAGTGATTGAGATTTAAAAAGGTTTGCTGTGCTTGCTTGTAGGGCTGTGCAATTTGGCCAAAAATGTGATTATACATCAATATGACTGTAAAATAATAATAATTATTATTATTACTAATAATTCTGTATTATGCAGGCCAGACAAGCAATTAGGCAATGTCACTTTGTAAAGAAATACTAAGCATCTGCGCACACATTCAACACATTCACATACACATTCAAACACACATACCTATAGAATAAACTCATAAGTGAACAGCAAGAACGCATTAAATGTCTTCTGTTTTCAGTTAAAAATGTGTCATTTAAGCGTAATAATTAATAATAATTATCTGTCCATTAATTTTCCTGTTATCACTGTGAAGCTGCTTTGAAACAATCTGTATTGTAAAAAAAATGTATAAATGAAGATGACTTCACTTGACTTGACTTACTAAAATTACTAACTAAAAAAAAATACTACTGTAATATTCCATTCTTACGAATGCACATTTGTGTGGGGTAGCATTGCAAACACTGGCATATCACACTCATATATGTACGAAAATCATGTCGTGCTTCACTCTGAAACACGCAGCACATATATTTATCCAATTAAATTGCAGCCTTTGCGACATGCAAAGCCATGAATAATAATAATAATAATAATAATAATAATAATAATAATAAAAGCTAAAACCCTTATGCCAGAAGAATAAACAAACAGCATTAAGGAGTTTCTCCCCGTCTCTTTCGTCCAAAGCCATAGAAATACAGACTCACTCGAAGCTTTGAGAGAAAATTGTCTTTCTTTCTCACACTTGCTCTCACGCGGGGGACAGGAGCCACACACATACATTCGCACACCCAAAAGCGAGCTGCGCGGCAGGCTGTAATCAGTGGCTCTATGACAGTGGGGGGAGGCAGGCTGGTGGGGGAGACAGAGGGACAGGAGTGATAACAGATTGAGCGACTCTGATAAACTCTCCTTTAATGGCTCTGCCTGTCCCCCCTCGCCTCTTTTTTTTCTCCAGCACCTATTTAGTGGAGTCTTTCACTGCTGCAGGGATTAGGCTGCTGGATAAGGGCAAGTAAACATGGGCTGCTTCTCTGAGTAAGCAATGGAGAGACAGAGACAGGGAGAGATAGAGAGGGGAAGAAAGGGAAGGGAGTAGAGTGAGAGGGAGGGAAAGTGAGAATGCTAGAGTTTGGTGAGAGGGAAAGAAGCAAAGCAGGAGAGGAGGAAGAGGATTTTCTAGTGGATGAAATCAGTCATGGCAAAAGAGAGTGTGACTAGGATGAAATAGTTTAAAATTTTAACCTAACTGATGTCTTCTGCAGACACTGGATTATTGCATGATAACTGCATGCAAATTTTTTCATTTGCTTGGTGTATTTTGGAACTACTCAGGAATATTACAATATCTCCATTGGGAAAACGGTTAATGCGATTCCCAGTGGTGTCAAAAAGGAACTTAATTCTGTTTGTTTAGCACTGGGGCATGACACACAAACCCAAACACACACAAACTCACATGCAGACAGCAATGCAAACATGGATTACTGTGATGTCTTAATCACAGTGTGGCAGGCAGGCAGGTCATGCCGAGTTCCTAGAAAAGCTTTTCAAGTACAGGATACAGTGATGACACTTTTGAAGGGGTGATATGAAGATAGCAAGCTGATGGCAACTGCTTGACTAATTTTGTAATTAAAGACCACACTATTGCCCCTATTGCATTTTAGTAGTAACCAAAACAATATAATTGTTGATTGTGGAATTTCTGTGGAATAAATTGGGAAGTTATTATAAAATTCAGAATTGAGTAGATCCGGAAAGGCTGGACTATAAATGGCTTTGAACTGGGCAAACCGCTAATCATGATATCTATTAGTTAAGCTTTTAATCAGCCACTTGCCTAATTGCATAATCAAATCAGCAACCTCTCTAAAAGAAATGATGGGTGTATAACAGTCTAAATGTTCGCCTTTCCAAAGGTGGATGTAAACCAAAAATGCATCCCGTCAAGCAAGCCGCACGCATGCAGGTTTACAAATCACAACACTTACGCATTCATCCGCACATTTGTGATCACCTGTATCTTTAGGGAAAAGTGCTTATCGCATACTTTTGTTATGATTAATTTATCTCTTATGTTCTGTCAGTCTAATAATGCCTGATATTTAAACACTTTGTTGTGCTTATAACTAAAAAAAAATGCTTTATTATAAAAGAAAAAACTAATTCCAGGTTAAACCTAAAGATTTTAATAATTGTCATTCCTATTCACCTTATTTTTAATGTAAGATCATGTGAATGTGTGAGGATTCTGCTTATGTTATGCTGCTTGATATTGCAAACTAATATTTGCTTTCATGTTATTTTAATTTATTACCGTAATCATAAACTGCACTTTTATTCTCTTAGTTATTTACATATAGCGGCTGATGAATCAGAAGTCTCACACATTTACAGAAAATTACATCTTAAGAAATGGATGTAAGAAAGCTTGCTTCTGTGTTGCAAAATAAGGTATATAACAGTAAGATAATTTAGTATTTATTATTGCTAAAGCAATACACTATAAGACCACATTTATTTTAATCACATTTATACGGAGAAAAAAAAAAACATTTTGGGGAGAATCAGTGTTTCGTCATTAAAAAATGACTTAAAAATGAAAAAGATTTTAGGACTAGGAATGCGCTTGATGATGCTGTTTACTGATGACTTTATTGTGCTTCCATTATGATATTCAGGATTTCTCCCTGTGAACACAGTGCTGCATCAAGCTGCAATCAGCCCTCTTCAGCTGAGTCTGATTGTGGTCAGCTGCCATGAGTAGGCCTTAAACAAACACCTTGTGTGCTGTCATTGTTGGCCTGTGCGTTTCAGCACGAGCTGGGCCACCACAGCCAAGTGTTTCAATTCCTGAAGAGCTTCCAGAAGAAATTAGTATGTAATGACCGCACTCTGCAAGAAGAAAGGCCCATTATGGCTCTCGCCGACTGTACTTGGCTTTCATTTGCAAGCTAAATGGATGCGCGCGAAGGTGAGAGTTCACTAGCCATTCAAGTATTTGGCTTTAACAGGCTCCAGCACTCTTGCTTTAATTCAAGCAGAAGGACAAGTATGAATAATCGCTCTAGATAAGACTCATCAAAACACAGTTCCAGCGCCTGCGTGCCTTTTTTTTTTAACCCCCGAGCCTCTTTATCGCCTCTCCTCCTCCGCATCCAAATGGACAGTGAAGCCTGGTGACAAAATGCATTTTTAATTTGTGATTTGCTTACTGTTTGCTGTTATTATCAGAATCCCAGTGTCCAACCTCAAATTAATATTGAAGTTTAGTTTTGGTTTATGTACAGTGATTTTGAAAAAGAAAAAAAAAAAATTGCAACAGCCTCTGTAAATATAATTCAACTGAAATAGTAAGCGAATGTCACCTGATGCTAATACACCCCCCTTCTATCAGACATCCCACACTCCCTGTAGCATATATAGCCCTCCTAAATGATGTGTGTGTGGCCAATTTGTAGAGAATGACTGTGTAAGAGATGTCTCTTTGTTAGCCCATAATAACCAAGGACGGAATGTTTTATTTAGATACATGAGGGTGCACAGCCAAAAGCGCTAATTCGTGGCCCCGGGGGTGTTCATTTCACGTAATGTATGCACAGGCTAATTTATAACACTGTGACTAATTTCCATTTCTTGTGCTTGGAGTTGCCTTGCTAATTACAGGGTTTTTTTCTTTGGTCATTTTTTCTCGACTCTTCTTTCATAATTACATCTCAGCATTCAGGGAAGGAACTGTTGCAAATGAGATGGGCCTTGCTGCGTTCGGTGACTGATGCACTCCTGCGTCCAGGTGAGCCCAAATCCCTGACAAGAGCCGGCGTTTCACCCCCATCTGCTCCAATCGCCGCTCGCCTCGCATCTTTGATGTGAGCCATCCTCGCTTGTGCAACTTTACCTTATCCTGTTTTCCAATGATCAGATAGAACCGCCTGTAATTAGCTGGGCGACTTTAATTAGGAAAAAGTTAACTGTTACATGAAAGCTGCCACATCTGTGATCCTACTGCTGCCTTGGCGTCAGGCTCCCAGGGGGTCCCCATCAAAGGGCTCCCTCCCGCTGCGCAGCCCCACTCTAGCATGCTCTCCTCTGCCAAATCAGGCCTGCCGATGCCAAGTGACAGAGCTGAGCGAAGATGTAGACATGAGTTAACTGTGCAAAACAAAAATGGAAAAAAGAGGAGGACCGAAAGCATCACTCCAGTCTTTCTTGTCTCTCGTTAGGCGAGGAACACAAGGCTGACACAAAAGGATCTGAGGCCAAACAATGTCACTTAACAAGACATCACTGGCTCATCATTAGCAATTTGCCAGGGCATAATTTTTTCCTCCCCTCACATAATAGGTATCTTGGGATGTTGTGAAAGGCCGTGTCTTGCGCCTGCCGCTTGTTTTACTGTTTATTTTTCTCGGCCTGAGTCTCAGAAGCAAACTTGCCACCTATGGTGATGACCAGGACAGATAGCTTCAGTAAGTAAGACATCCTTTAATTAACTCCCAAGTTTATCCTCTTTAATTTAGGTATCTATTTATCTATTTTACTTGAGACAACAAGCGGCTGACAGACACGTCACTTGAAAGCGCAAAACGCTCGCTATTAGAGGTGGCAAAACCTTTGGGATGTCTGCTGTTGCGCTTTCAGACAGCTTTATCACGAACGGCATTTTAGAATTTAAACTCTGTTACCCCTTGGAAGGAATCACAGAGGCTGTGAAATGCTGCATGCCCTTTTTCTTTTCCTTTCCATCTCCGTGTCGTTCTCTCTGCCCTCCTCTCTCTCCCAGTCATTTTCAAAAACAGAACACAACAGCTGCATTCTGCCACTGTAGTGTTAAATATGCTTAAATGGCTTGACGTGTATCGCTGCCATTAATCAGAAAGAAAAAGGCTTTTAATTTCATTGTGCTTGCATCCTGTTTTCTCCACATCCCCACAGATGGTACAGACAGGGCTCTAGAAACCAGCTCGCGCTCTGTCTGCCTGTCCCGTCGCTTCCTATTCTGTGGGCCTTTTGTCATCAGCAGACATTGAGCTGCCATTTATATTCAACGGACACATGCACTGAGAAAAAAACATGCCAGGTCATAACAACAATAACATGCTGCGAAGACAGAAATCCATCACACATCCTGACAAGTGCGCTTCAGATGTCAATCACTCTGAGAGGAGCTCAGGGCTTTACTCCTTACTTGCCATTAGCAGCGCTTAGCATGCTAATTAAGCCTTCGGTACAATCCAAGATGCCACGCCATGTATTTTTGTTTTCATCTGGGGACATTTAAGCCTTCTGTTTTAACCGTCCAAGGCAGCAAAATGCAAGAGTTGTCTTCAGAAATGCAACTGTAGTGGTGCTACATTATATCAGCAATCCAGTCAATTTCAGACCAATTGAAATTCCCTACCCTTCTAACTCTTATCTGAGCTCAAACATGCATTAATTTGTCAAGCTTAACAACGGTAGCATAAATTGCTAAGTCCTTCATTGTTGAGTGTGTTAAATTTACAGACATGCACCGTGTAGCACTGACATAGCGCCTCTCCGCTGGCACAGTGAATCAGGAGATTGTGAAATCGATTTCCACATTGTATTTCACACCCTTTCATCAGGCATGGTTCCGCTGCCTGGAAAGCTCACAATTTCAAAAGCACTTAACATACTCTAGCCCTTTTGTTCAAGCTGCACACTACTTCTGTTGAGACATCAGTGCGAATAAAACCAAATATCAGCGTGGCAGTGACTTGAACTGAAGAACAACCAAATTAGTCCTAGTTAATGTATCTTCATTACCGCTTGTCTTCCCCGGCACACCAAAAGAATCTGACACGCTAATGATTGCACGGCATTAATGCGACAGCTTCTTCTGTCACTTTGAATGTGAGACGCAAAAGCAGATTACTACAGAGATTTCTTACATTCCCTGCTGTGAACACCAGAATGACACTTAAAATATAATGATGTTTATAACCACACTCATTAGCACGACTGTGTCTCTTCCGCAGAAATAATACTCCTCTTCATGGGAGCCAAACAGATTTAAAATTGCAGCAGAAGAGAAGCAGGCAGTTATTTTGAGAAAAAAATATTGAACACAGAGAACGGGCTGTTTGTTTTGTCCTGATTAGAATGCATACTTTAGGAAAAGCCATGTACAGATAGAGGAGAATGTGTGTCAGTTTTCGCTTCATGGTAAGTGTGAATTATTTTTAATACAGTTCTAACTTGTGAGACCCTTTAAAATAAAAACATGCAGAAAATTAATTTATTTTTGTCAAAGCGAAACAGTAGCGGTTAGTAAACGGTATTAGCAGTGACAGGACAGAAAGTACATATTATTATTAAGAAAACAACCTCATCTCCCTCAAATATTCTGAATTGAACTGAAACTAATTTTGTGTAGGGACACAATTGTGTTATAGTTTTGTCAGTGATTAATAGCTGAGGAGACATTGCTTTACTACTCTTCATACAAAAACAATACTGCTAGGTTCAGCCCTTTTTCACAAGTATTACAATCATCTTACGAAAAAAAAAAAAAAAAAAAAAAGAAAGGAAGGAAGCTAGAAAAGGTTTACAGAAATCAACTTTCCTTCAAAGTGCATGGTCACAACTGTGGACATTTGTTGCACTTTGTGGCAGGGAGTACAGTAGACATGAGGCAGTACCTAAATGATTCTTTGTCCACCCAGACATAAGAAGTACTGATTGTGCTGTCAGTGTTAATCCGACAGCAGAGGGAAGCAGTCATTTATCTAATGACACAGTTTTCCGTGTGAATGATCAATGCCTGATGAAGAAAGGAGAAATGATGGCACTGGGAAGTACTGTTCCTTTATCAGAAACAAAACCTTTTTCAGTGAGACTTGCTCTTGCTTTGTCCATAATAGTGCCAGACAGAAGATTTAAATAATAACAGCTCTTGTCATGACATACCTCTATAGTGACATTGTGCTTCAATTAACACTGTGTGATGATACATCCCCAGAATTTCATCAGTTCTGTCATTTAAAATGCACACCTATACATACACAGTATAGTAGTAGTTTCAGAAACACTAACTGTTATTGGTTAAGAATAATGTATTGGTTAAACTGAAGACTGCCATGTTACTGACATTACTGTCATGTTTCAAATTGGCACTCTTTGTTTCAGCTTCAGGCACTTGGAGGTGTCATTCACAGAGTGCAATGGAGTTCATCCCATCTCTCTTTTAACCGTTCATCTGTACAAAATGGCAGAAGACATTTTTAAACAGCTTAAATTGTTAAAGAGGCACAGAACATAGTTAAGTGGTTCAGATATGGCTGTTAATAGAGAGCTGGGTAGTGAATAGACAGGCACCTCTTTCAGCACTCTCCAGAACATTTAGTTTAACTCTCAATGTACTTCTGTGCGTGTCTCTTAGGTCAATTTATCTCTGCTCGGCTCTCTTGATAGGACTGAATAATACAGGAGAGAGGGGGCACTGGCACATATCTGGAGTGACCTCTGTTTGCTTCATATCTGCAAATACTGGAACTAGTTCTTTTCTTTATATTTGCCATAATGGAAGAATTTGTTGTGGTTTTGTTGCTGTTGTGCTGTAGCTGATGTCACTGAAAATTGGATGTGCCCATAAATAGATTGATACAAAGGGAGCATTTGAAGACAGGTGACCATGCAAGGTCTGACTGAGGTGCCTCCTACACAAGCCCATATAGATCTGCTTTACCTGACTTCTGCAATTAACATATTAGTGAGCAGGCTTTTCAGTGCTTCAAGCAGAATGAGTGTATTATTGTTAATCTTAATATATGTATTGGACATTAGAAGACTGAAGGTTCAGAGTACAGCTTTGAGATATCAACTCCTTTGTAGTATAAAAAATGTACTGGCATATGTATGCTCATAGTATGGTGAAAACCATGTCATCATCAAAAACTGTTATTGTGATTTTATAGATATCACCGAAAATAATCGCTAGCTGTATCTAAATGCTTGCATTTCACAGTCGATCGAAACGACGAAAACTTGTCAACCTCAATCCAGTCTTTTGAAATCATGAATAGAGAATAAAATTGAAATAGGACTCATATCGGAATCTGTCTTAACTAAGTCTAGGGATTCATGCATTTTGACAGGGCATTTCAATTGCACTGTCTGAAAAAAGATGTTGAAGGACAAAAAAAGACAGGAAACTTTGACAAATATCATTCTTAACATTCAAATGGCCTCTATTGTCATTACGGACGGCAAGATTAAGTTCACCTCATCAGACATGAGTATGACAGGTGACTCAATAGGTTGATGCCAAGCCGCGAGCAGAGGAGATTAGCAGGGCACTGATATCATTATTTGCAGCTATCGGGGATTCAGCAGGGAGGCAATTGTAATTTCTAGGCTTATTAGTCCACACTCTGTGCAGGAGAAAAGCCTGGTGATAAAGCTTGCCGCTGACAGCCCAGCATTTCGCCACCAAGTGCTGTCACTGTGACACTTACCAAATGCCAGCAAGCTAGCAGCCTTGTAATCCTGCCTAATAGAGGTTAAAACAGACCACTGAGAGGTGCTCATTGATGATCAAAACAAATGGCACTATTTGAATTTGGATCTTGCGAATAGTTCACGGGCAATGGAATGGGTTTGGTTGCAGTGTTAATTTCATTGACGAATAGTTTTCATAATAATTTTCATCAATGACATTTTTTCATGGGAGAAAACGAGACGACAACTAAAAAAAAAAACAGTTTTGAATGACAAAAACTATGACAAAAATCTAATGACATTTTCGCCAACGGATAAAAAAAACTAGACGAAAATGTTAGGGAGGGACAATTTGGGAAGAGATCCAGTCAGAGCTGATGTCCTGCGTGGTACATTCGCACAGTTGAATTGTAACATGCTAATTTACCTGGTGGGACATACTGTAAGTTGGCATACTGTACACTTGCTGTGAGTCTCATAAAATGTTCAAAAATGTAAGCGCCTGGGAGAAAGAGAAGAGCAGACATATGGATAAATCTGAAATACATAATGATGCAAAAGAGAGCTCAATTCAGTCCGGTTTTCTGTGTGTACACAGAAAGCCGCCTCTCAGTGCACGAGTACTGAACTGAGCTTTCTTTCGCAACACTCCGTGCTTGAAAGGACAAATACACACAAAATTACGTCAAGTATTGGCAAGTATTCGCGTAAACAAAGTAAATTCTGTAATCTATAAAATGCATTCTGTGAGTGAGCACATTAGTTACTGCAGTTAAAAACCAAAGAGCACCTTTTCATGTTAAAATGTAATCGTGCTTCTCCTTGCAAGAATGCGGTCCCAATGAAGCCTTGATTCCCACTCTGCTGCATTATAACATTTGTATAGTGTTTGTATCTCGACACAGTTAGCCTACTAGACAGTGCTGGGAGATACAGAGAAAGTGCACATGAATTAATATCAATGTAGTATATAATTTAACAGTGGGAATGACAGCTACATTCATATAGTGTTGCGTGTGTCTGTTTAAAAAACAGTTTCAAAAAAGCCACAATAAGCTTGTGGAGCGAACTTGTCAATAATCTTGATGGATGACGCAGAGGAAACTGACCAATAAGAGAACAGATGTACATGCATGTGACTTGCGTAAACACATTTTGGTATGCTTTGAAGTATTGCCTTGTGAAAGCGAATTGAACCAAGAAGAAAAGGCAACATTGTAACACATTAAGTCCTTGTTTCGGAACAACGCAATCGATCTACAGGTGTGAAAACACCATAAAACTAAAAGGCATTTTAGTCAAAAGACTGACTAAAACTAAATCAAAATTTGCTGTCAAAATTAACACCGCGACAACATCAAAAACGCACGTTACAAACATATTTTTTTTTCAGAATCATTCCCGTCGAACTCAATCACTAACATTTTAAGTCGCTTGTAAAACATTCATGCTAAAGATGTTGCCTTCATTACTCACCCACATTGAATTCAGTTTAACACACAATTTGTTCTCTGTAAACACATTTCTGCATTAAACTTGTCTGCTTTGATGAAGTCTCCTGCAAAAGCTTCTTCCTGTGCTATCCTGTTCTGACATCTGTCTCTCAAACAGCGTCCTGTGCCCACAGTGGCCCTGAGGGGCCTTCTGTCTGTGCGGTTCTAAGCCTAGAGCTCTTTGGCAAGTCTAATTAATATTCCTCGCTGCTTCTTCGTTAAGCTCATTAATGTTTGTGCATGTCCGTTGCTTGCGCATGTTGTAAACAAGCCTGGAAATGAAGGCACTTTTGGAGACCGCAACAGTCACCACCTCCGTGAAACAACTTCAGAGCGAGGAGACTAAACGATGAGATGAGAGAGGAAGAGGCAGAAAATACTCACCTGAATCCTCCGTTGGCCAGATTTGTGCATCTAAATGAAGGCACGAATTGAAATGTTGTCCTGGAGGGAATGAGGATGTGTGTGACTGTATTTGGCTGCCAGTGCCCCTCATTACTCTTCATTTGTAGATCAAACAACAGCTTAGCGTCTCACCGTCTCTGACAGCTTAATCTGGCTCTATCGGGAGACAAGGAAAAGCGACAATGGTATTTGTATGTTTTGGAGGCATTTCTCAATTATTTTTACATGCATGTTGTACGATAACCATCACATATCAGGGGCATGTGGTTGTCATTTTATTGGTGATGGAAACATTTCCACGAATGAGGGTGGAACAAAAATGGCATTCATCAAAATCCCCTGAGAGCTGTGGATTTGATGTCGTCTTCAGGCACTGACATTTCAGAGTAATATCCCATGCAGTCCGGCAAGATGGAAGTGCTCCATACAGCCATAGAGGACCAAATGTGTGACAGCATAAGTAATCTTACAGAAATTAGAAATGTCACCTTTTAAAAGGCCTTTCATATTTCCTCTATTGTGAAGTGTACGGAAGACCCGACTAACACCCATGAAAGGTTAATTATATTTCACCGCGAAGAAAGCCGCGTTAGGTTTTCTTTATTTCCGTCCTACTGGATTTAGCTGTATTTGTTCATTTATGCTTCCTTCCATCCACCTGTCCATTGTTTTTGGAATACTTTTTCTGTGTGCATATGCCTGAAGCGTCTGACGTGTTTGACTGTAGCTTAGCGTGAAACGACAGACTGGAGAGATGGGGACAGAGAGACACGGGATGTGTTTCAGTGTGGGCGTACTGGCTGAAATCTACCTTGGTTTACCTCGACTGCAGCAATTATCATTAAGCCCCCTATATAAGCGTTCCTCTCAGACAGGGCTGAAAGTGCTGCGAGACCCACATATAATATTAGATTAAATGGGCCCCCCCAAAAAATCAATACACAATGCAAATGAAAAGCAGCACAAGTAGCCACTCAGTATGCATATTTTCTGTCAAGTACACTCTCTGACCTGCTGCAGTGCGCTTTGCCAGCAAACTCGGCACTGTGGAAAATAACAGCTGATATATTGTAACACCGCTCCTACTTGCTCCCTTTCCGCTATATCTGCGGTACAATAAACTAGCTACGAGCAACCGATGTATTGAACAGATGCTGGCACAGATTCATTCAGTGATTGCATGTAGAGATAATGTTTGCTTCCTTCCGCTGCAAACATAGCTGTAATGAACGGCTCCAAGCGTGAGGCACTTGTTTTGTGTCAGGGATGTACAAGGATACAACGGCGCAAAAGGAGGCAATTATGTCTGGGGCATGTGTTGGGTGAGCCCACGCCTCTCTCCTCTGCTTTGTGTCCATTGTGTGTGGAATTACTAGTGGACGTAAACACGAGGGGAAGAACACTCACAGTGGAGCACAAGATACAGAGTGACTACAGTGCAAACAGATAAGTGCTCATCGTATAAGTCTAACCAACAGGTCAGAGTCAATATTACCTGTCAGTTCTGAAGATTCTCAGTTTGCATCCCAACTAGTTGGCACTTTATTAAGCAGGCTTTTCATCAGGCTGAAGTGTTGTCGGCAAAATGAAGCCATTTCTCGTCATTCACGTTTTTCATTTGATTTACTCTGAAAAAGAGCACACATTTATTTGTTTGTTTGCAACACAGAGTGGCAAGGATTTAAAAATAGAAAGATCTGTATATCTTTATATCACATTTATAAATAAGAAATGAACTTTTAACACAAAATGTTCTCTGCAATTTAATTGGTCTTTGTCTAATAAAGATCAAATTTATAGACATTTTTTTTATTTCTACTGTTGTAGATGCTTGTTAGATGTGTTAGTCTCATCTATTGTTTTCCTTTGTTATTCTATTTTGTATCTTCTGTGCATTTCTTTTCCTCCTGGTTCTTGTCATACACATCAGCAGAGAAAGCATTTGAATGTATTTTCAGTTATGGTGTGAACTCATTATTGAAAAGGTCAGGTCTATACATAAATGTATAGCACTGTGTTTAGTATCCCAGGCTTCTACTGGAAGCCTCTGGGGAAACACAAAGCAGACCTAAACACACAGCAGCCTTAAAGGAGCTGTCAATCATCCAAACTCTCCATCCCAAACCTCTTTTGTAATTGGAAGAAATAGTGTTGCAGAATTTGGCAAAAAAAGGATCATTGACTGTGATTGTTTGCAAAATGATAACCTTGGCATAAATGGGGCATGTTGTTAATAAGCTAATGGATGGCAAAGTTTTTGCTGGGAGGGTCATGATTTAGTGGTTAGCTGACACTTTGAGCTGTGGTGCTGTTTCGACCCCATTACCCTATATATATATATATATATATATATATATATATATAATTTTTTTTTTTTTTTTTTTTTTCTCCCAGAACATATTCTGTTGATTTGCTATATGTAAAAAAAAGAATCATTAAATTAATAAAGCAAACATTAAAAAATGTAAAGTTGTTTTGTGGTTGAGTGTTACCCAGGTAACTCCAAGATATGTTTTTGACATGCCTCTTAATGTATAGCTTTTATTGAGAAATCTGTAGAATGTATTGCTCAACTGTTCTTGAAGAGTCTACATCAGATCAATTAAACTGAGAACGATGAGCCTCATGCATGCAGCTCACCCTTGTAGAAGTACGTTAACCCAGTGGTCCCAGCATAGAGCTGCTTTTCTTCTGTCGTGGCATTGTCCATTCACACCCCCTTGGCTCTTAAAGAGTCATATCCTGCCCTGTTTGGCTAAAGAAGACTTTCTGTCTGTATGGACCCTGTAACCCCTCCTCCTTGCCCGTCACAATGGGAGACTTTAAGCTTCGACACTGGTGATGGGGCAACAGGACGGACCACCAGCACACTTGGCCACAGCATGTCCCATAATCGGAGAGCAAAACAAAAGCACATTGAGGCCTCCCAGCCTCTCCGTTCTTTTGTGAGACGACCCTTAGGTACTAATGCTCACAAGGCACCACAGTACCACTTCCTGTGCCTCGACCGGCAAGAAATTTATCACCCGATCCATCAATAACACATCCGTTAGAGCTGGAGATGGGTGTCCTAATGAGATGACTCCGTAGATGCTTGATATTTGGTGGTCCTCTTTTTTTTGAGTCTGGTTTTTTTTTTTATACAATGGGTCCTGTTATTGACAGTTTTTTCTTTTGTCCCTCTGTCTGCCTCTCTAATATATGAGAATTGGTGGGGGAGCTTCACTGTCCCATTGGCAGATATTAGGAGAGCTCTGTCTTCACCCTGCCTGCTGCAGCTTCACCCTTTGTTGGGCAGCTCTAATAGGATTAAAATGGGTTTCCAGGTCTATCAGGGAAAGCTCCACACCAGCCGTAAATGGACGCATCTCTTGGGGGATGTGTCATTGTTGTGTTTCGTCCAGCCATAATGTTTGGGGTAAACTCTTGGTGTCCTGGTGTGGAGCGGCAGAGGGAAGGCATTGCCTGAGGTCAAGCCAAGGGAAAATCCCAGGATTATGGTAACACTCATTACAATGCACACAAAGGCAATGGGACCAGAGAAAGCACAAATAGGGCGCTTAAGTCAAACAGCATGGGCCAAAGGATTCTCTCCTCAACCCTGACATTGATTAGGTTTGGCCCAGCTAGAAACTCTCCACAGTGTGTACTGTGCAAGATACAAGTTTATCTTCAAATATGCAAATAGTTCTTTAGCTAAATAACTTACAGTTATATAATTCTAGAACTATAATGGCAAAATTTGGGACAGTTGTATGAGTGTTCAATATGCATGTCTTCACTTAGGCTGTCCAAAACAAAACAGTTCTGTTGAAGTACTGGCTGTTTTGATCTGTATTTTAGTGGCCAAAAGTTATTCACACCAACCTGCTATTGAGACAACAATGAGAACAATTTGCATACAGATGAGACTGTACAGAATCTGCATATTTCATTGCTCTTCCAACAGTAACTGAATTTGGCAAATGCCCAATGTCAGAGAAACCTAGCAGGCCACTACATTCTGACCCACAGAGCAGTAAATGTACTGAGGCTGGCACAGAGTGATGTTTGTGTTGGTTTCAATGGGCCTCTTGAGACTACCTCCTGTGGAAAATGTGACTTCACATGTCGCATATGAATATGACAACAGCGTATCAAAATATAGGCTGTTTTTGTTCTTTAGAACTTGGGAAATTCATTACATTAAGAATCCTGCTAAGCATTTTGTACATTATACATAAACTTGGTACAATATCATGAGTGCTATTTAGTCCACTTTACAAATGAATCAAGTCGGCCAGTCTGCAATTGAGCCATTAAAAACTACATTTTATGAACCCCCTGTATACGTAACATTTCCTCAAATAACTAGTCATCATTACCACTTACCAACACACTCATACAACACGTCTCATACAGACTGGTGACATTCATCAGCTTGTTTGTTGAGAATTATATTACCTTATCCAACGCTAAAAAATGAATTTTTTTTGCCATGTACTTATTACTCATTAGAGATTTTATTTTTCTCTCTTGTCTGCGTCTCCAAAAATGGCAAAAGCAACATTCAACTAGTCTTAGAGTGCTACATTCCAAGTCTTACTTAAGTCATAGTTTTGTGTGAGGAATAGACCAAAATTATTCACTGATAATCACTTTTACTGCACCAAACTTAAACCTCACATTTTTTTGAAATATTCAAAAATTTTCAATTTTTCAAAAAATATTCAAAAAATTTTTTTTTGTTTTTTTTTGCCTTTAGTGATGTGAAATGCCACTGGCCTTGATAGGCATGTCAAAGTGTGGATGCATCTTTTTGAATGAGTAACTTGGGTGTGTGATGGGGTGAATTTGGCTGCTCCTCACACAAAGCTGTCATATGCCTTCAGATATAGAAGCTTGTTTCTGCCATGGAATAAACAGTTTAAAAGATAATTGTGACTTTTTATCATCAGAATTGTTATCAGAGTTATAAAGTCCAATTCTGAGGGGGAAAAAAATACTTTTTTTTTCTCAGAATTGCGAGTTTATATCTCACAATTCTGACTTTATAACTCGCAATTGCAAGTTTATATCTCGCAGTTCTGGCATCATAACTCACATTTGCGAGTTTATGTCATGCAATTCTGAGAAAAAAAAAACATTAGAATTGTTAGACAAAAAGTTCCAATTACCTTTTTTATTTTTTATTCAGTGGCGGAAAAAAAGCTTCCATACTACAGAGCACCTGAAGTGTAGTGTAGTGCTTTTTTTCCCATTTTACGAATATATAAATGCATCTACATTTATTTATTTTTAAATATGTATTATTATATATTAATTATTTATTGTGCATTTATTACTTATTTGTTGTAATATTTATAAAATGTTATGCTTATATAATAAATTACTTTAAATAGAATAAAACATATTGCAGTTAGCCACAAGGTGAGAATGTGGTGGTGAAGAGTGACAGACAAAAGAAATGCATATGCATATGATACTGTAGCTATGGAGATGTAGCTATATCAGTAATAGCAATGAAACAATGCATGGAGCTTACTCTTGTTGCATATGTTTCTATGTTACCTTAGACCCATAAAAGTGCTGAACCCAGCATCCTTCCTAGTGCTGCAGAGGTTTGTTTATTTGTGTTATCCAGATTAGATCATAAAATTGTTAAATTATTCTCAAAATTGCTTTTTCGAGAATGGCAGGATACTGAAAATGTACATAAATGAGCACGAAGGAGAGAAAATCTTATTTTACCCTGGGTCTGATAGGCAGGCAGGCCACATTTCCATAGCTTTAAATAATGTCAATCTGGGCAGTCCCCGGATTGAAGCCCAGGCGCCGCAAGGCACAATTTTGCCTTTGCCTACAGTCTGATAATTTTCAGAGCTATTGGCAACTTGGGAATTTCTGCCTGTCTTATCACTTGGGCTCAGCGAACTTCACTGCAGCTAATCGGAGCTGGGATCACTCACTCAAGGATTGCGCGATCATGTTTTTCCCCTTGCCTGTGACAGCTGTCCCCTACCTGCATTAGCAATGCAAATGAGCCTTCCTAATAGGTTAATGCGGAACACCCGAAAATGAGGTTTAATCCCCTAGTGAAATAATCGAACACTGGCAAATTCCTTGATGTGGAGAGATAGAGTCATCGGCTGTGACTCAATTAGGCCTCATGCAGTTCAGAGCAGAGGTACCTTGTACCCTATGTCCCTAAACGGTGTGCAGTGCACTGATGGCGAGGTAGGCGTCGAATGCGACTTTCCGAGCTGAAGCTGCAGGGACACCGAGGGCAGTCAGAATACCCACCTGACAAACCTCATCCCCTTATTTATTCCCCTTTTACTCAGCCCACCGCTGATGTCAACACACACACACACACACACACACACACACACACGCGAATGAAATGAATAAACACGTAGCCGCGGGAACCTGCAGAGCAGCGATAAGTCAGGCACTGTGCACGGGCGCTGCCACAGCAGCGCTGTTTTGAGTCTAATTGGAACTAAGTAGCAGACGCATGTGGGAGCAAATATATGGCTATATTCATATGCACGTTCCCCTATTTGGACACGGCGTCTATTTAAATATAAATTGAACTGGGGCTGCTCAAACTCAATCCAACTGATCAGGCTAATGTCAAACCCAGTCTTGCATTAGATATAGTGGTTATTATAGCCTCCTTTTTATTTAACAAGTAACTACATGCTGGCCTTGCACTACCGTAGCCGAAATAAAGCAATTGCGCTACTCTGGTCAGTCAATTAGTGGTAAGTGGAGAGTGTCCGAGATGTAGGCTGGGATTGTAGACGCCACACTCTGGCTGTTAAAACGCCGTGTCTCCCCGTGACCATGGCCTCTCTAAGACGAGACAAAACATTTCCGCAACACTCTTCCAAGGAGACTGTCAAGAGAGGTTGCGGCTCATTTCTCAAAGCAGGTAGTGAGTAATAAAAAGTCCTCTCTTAAGCCGTCGTACATTAGCAATCCAGCGAGAAAAGTGAGAGCTTCAGAAATGAGCACTGTTGTGGGAGGGGAGGGGTCCGTCAGACATCACAATTACAGCCTGCACGTCTTGCGAAAAAAAAGAAGCTGAAATCAATACAGAAACAAACTGCACAATCAGCCGGGGCTTGCTATCACGGCTGGAGTGGAATATGCAAAAACAGCAATTAAATGTGTTAGCATACACACTCTTTTCCATGATATCAGGGCATCTGTGGCATTAGTGAAGCGACTCCTTACGGATAATGGAGTCAGGAAATGAATGCGCAATCTACCTCTGTGTTTTCATCATTAGCGGGAGACAACTCCGCTAACATCGCCTAGCGATGCCGGGCGGGAAAGAGGAGAGAAAGAATTTATGTGCCCTCGCATGCCAAATTAATTCTTGTCTTGACATCTTAATTCTCAGTTCTTGTGTGTGGTCAAATCAGCCCGCGATAGAAAAGCAATCAAGCAATTATTCCTAAATTATATTTGCCCAACACACACTGATTGGTTATTCTTTTCTTATTGGCTAAGCTCATTAATTCTGAGCAGCTTGCTTGTTATGCCTGTGCCGTTACTCCTTTCCCTCTATACCCTACCCCCTCTCTCTCTCGCTCGATCGCTCATTCACCCTCTTCCCATTCTGTCTTCTGCCGTTGCCTATCTTCTGTTGCCAGCCCTGCCAATGTTTCAAGATGACACACGTTTCAGAGAAGGCCCCCCCTCCTCCTCCTCCTCCTCCCCGATCTATGGCATTGTCTCCTCCACCAATTACCATGCCCATCTCTGATTAACTTTGATGTGGAACCTAATGAGATAAGGCCGGCCGTCGAAGCAGTGGCTGATAGCTGCCTCATTTATGCCTGTGTGAGGCATTGCTGAGCCACACTGACTAATGAGAGGAGAAGGGGAGTCTTCCTCACTTCATCAGCCTCACAGGAGTGCCACGCTATCAGTACATTCGGAGACACTCCATATCCATGCACATATGGCCATAAAAAGAAAGCCAAATATACTTCAAGAGTTTGGGAAGCTGGAACAGACTCTCCACTGTCTCGCACACGTCATCTTTCCCTGGTTAATGGCTGCACTAGGGTTTAACGGCCATGCTAATTGCTGGAGTATTTTGGTGTGTGCGGGCTTACAGAAGCCTCTACCCTTATCTACAGCTCCAGCATTAAAACCTTATTGTGGCACATCTGGGCGCCCTGTAAATCCTGCCTGTACGAGAGAGAAGGAAAACAGAGCTGTTATTGTTGTAGGCATTGTTTGTAGTCTCCCATTAGCACTTGGAAGGTCTTGGGAGCAGCACAAATATTCCACTGGCAGAGAATCGTTATACCTTCCTCATGCATTGACCTCTGTGACTCAAATCTTAATGATAGACTTCTTTAATGTTCACTTTATTTATTTTTTGTAACGTGCAGGCATAATACTTTAAATAGTATTTTTTTTTTGCTATTATTAGGCTTGCTGGTGACATTGACAATTAACAATGGCTTTTTTTAAATACAGTTAATTTAAATCAATTAACAATTTTTTTTAAATACAGTTAATTTAAAAAAAAAAAAAATCCTGTGCACTATTACAGGCAATGTAATAGGATATAAAAATAAAACAAACAATACATTGACAAAAAGTCTCTTTTTGTAATGTCTGTTCAATAATTGATGTGTCTGCCACAATAGCATTTTATCTTAATTTGGGTTCTTTTCTCAACAAATATATATATATTTTTTTTATTAATCTTTATAAATAAACATATTAATTTGCTGCATGTTTGTTAACACTTGACAATAACATTAATTAACTACTTTAGTTAAGGTGACAATGAACAGTACTGTACTTCTACTTTATTAATCTTGGGTAATTTTAATTTCTACATTTTCTAATACATTTATAAAATTAAATGTTGTATCTGTTAACATTAGTTAATATGTTGTGAACATGAGCAAACAATAAACAATTGTATTTTTATTAACTAATATTACCAAAGGTTAATATATGCTGTAAACATATATTGCTCATAGTCAGTTCATATTAACTAATGCATTACCTAATGTTAACAGAGACCTTATTGAAAAATTTTGCCCTTTTTCTTTTTTTTTTACTTATAGACAGTCCTAATTCTATACAATTAATATTGAATATTGAATACTGAGTGCTTTGCCATTTATAGTCCAGTGACCAGTTGTTTGATAAAGAGACAGAGCAGGGACGCCCTATTTTATATTGCATTTAATAACATACATTTAGTACCATATTAATGTGGTTGCATATTTTATGATGATTGTTGTACAAAGCTGTACAAAAAATAATTTAAAAAATGTGTGTTTGTGTGTGTGTGTGTGTGTGTGTGTGTGTGTGTGTGTGTGTGTGTGTGTGTATATATGTATATACGTATATATATATATATATATATATATATATATATATATATATATATATATATATATATATATATTTAGTTTACTGTTGTTAATTAATTGCAAATAAGAAATTGAATAAATATTAATTTTTATTACAACCAGGACATAAAATTGGATCTTTAATCAACCTTTATTAGCCAATTGCTCTATTTTTATTATAATTTGCATTACTATTATTATTATTATTATTATTATTGCCATACTCCAATTTTCTCTCAAATGTAAAGAGAAATAAGTGCAATTCCTCTGTGTTGTGTGGCTTTTGATTTGGATTATAAATGTAAATAAAATATCTACATCTAGCACACACTCGAGGTAAATGGGCAGAGCATGAATGCAGCTCTGTGAGCTGTGGAGAGCCCTACAGACTTTAAAGCACAGGCCCAATTAAGCTGTGCCTCATCAGCTGGAAGAGAGAGACATACCCAGAGCTGAAGACTGAAGATAATACTGCCTTACAAAGCAGCCGCTTCTCGCTCAGTGTAAAATTAGAGCCAAACATCTTGATAACATCCAGAAAAAGAAGGAACCTCAAAACAGAAAAGAGAAGAAAGTTACGCAAAACACTTAAATCAAGGCCTTCGTAGTCAACACAATTAATTGTGTCTTTTTTGTGTCCTAATAATACATCATATGTGTGTGTGTGTGTGTGTGTGTTGGGGGGGGGGGGGTTTTCTTTATCTAAATTGTAACCAATTAAGGACAAAGCAGTGCCCTCTAGCTTTCCAGAAAAGGAGTCGTGAGCATAAAAGGAAATTGACAGTCGACATTCCAATTTCATTCAAGGAGGCAATTTCCTAATGCTAATCACCATCTGCAGATGTTGTCCGCTGATATATTTCTCTACATTCATTTTTTTTTTCATCCCAGCTGCGACCATGTAAAATTTGTGACAAAGGGAGAAAGCTTAGTGCTAAGATGCTTGCACCAGGTTTGTAGAGTTCAACAAGCCAGACAGCTTTCTCTCTCTCCTACTCTCGCTCTGTCTCTCTCACTCTCTGATATATCATCAGAGCTTACTGTCTGAGCCGCTGAATGAAAGCACTCTTACTAGAGAGGTGTTAAAAAATAGCAGCTCTGTGGATGTCTTTGCACAGATATTGCAGTGTGAAGAGTGGAGGCAGATCTGATCTTATGTGAGCAAATCGGTTTTGATTTTGTTTTTATTTGTCCCTTATTATTGCAAAAAAAATAAATAAAAAAAAATAGAAAAAAGACATTTAATTAAATTATTTGCTAGTTGAAAATCCTATTCTTTACATTTATTTATTATTATTTTTTTATTATTATTTAGATCATTTAAATAAAATTGTAATATAATAAAAAAGCAAATATGCTTCTAGACATTTCAAGTACTGATAATATTTTAATAACATAAAATGCATAATAGTTAAAAAAAAAAAACACTAATTATAATTATATTTATGGAAATACTATAGTTATAATGTTAATGTTATATTAATAGTATTACTCCAATAATAGTAATATTTGGAAATCATGGGCTTAGTGTTATTTTTGCAGAATAAGGGTTAAAAGGTCTTAAACTACCTGCTCATTCCTGAAAATCTAATTACAGAGATCAGTTATTGATATATATATATATATATATATATATACATATCAGCATTTATGAATAGTGAGTATATACTTGTACCATGCTCTTGTACTTTTGTCTTCATTTGGTAAAAATCTTGGACAAAATGTGTATAGGTTTTTGGCTGCAATATTGCGATAATCTCTTCTTTTCTCACTCTCCTTTCAGAAATACATTTGTTCCTTTTACGCTTTCTGTTTGGATTTTGGAGATAGCAACCACTACAGCAGTCCCAGCACTTACAATGCCAGACTCTGTTTTGAAACAATTGTGACTCGTGGCCTCTTCAAGCGTGCTAAGCGATCAAAAACAGGCCAAGACAAACAAGGCCTGCAGCTGTCCACAAAACAAAACCACAGATAAATACTCAAACACGTCCGGGCCAGCGGAAACGGCTTGGCTCTCGCCTGGCCCTGAAAGGACCCATTGTGCTCCCCAAAACCGCACAATGTCACGCAGCCCTCATTTGAGAGAAATTTTTATTTACCACCTCTTTCATTCGCGCAGCACCATGGCAGTGGGAGAGAGAAAAAAGGAGGAAAATACCCACCCTGCTGGAACAGAGTGGAACGGCTCCAACCTCCCTCACCGTCGCTCAGCCCAGTTTTACAACCAGATCTCTCTCATCTTTCAGCCAGAGATACTCGACGTGCCGAAACAGTTTAGACAGCGGCGCTGAAAAGCCTCATTTTAATATGCAGCGCGGCAATTCATTATCATTCTGTTGGGTGCTACAATGATGACTGGAGAGTCTTTGACCCCCCTGATTGTCAGATCAAGGTCAGTTACTAAGAAAATAAAATCTGCATTCCTGTCTGACTTCTCCCACCTCAATCTATATCTTCCTGCTTATGAAAACTAGTTTCTCCTCTCCCCCTTTGATGGGTGTATTCACTTTCTCAATGGGGCCACTTCTAACAGAATAGACTTGTTTTTAAGTGAAATAATTGTTTTGATCTTGGAATATGAAAGGCAATTTTATCTCAAGGGTGAGAGATGACTGCTGAAGGATGAATTTGTCGGATTCTGGGTTAGATAGAAAAGGCTCATGTAAGCGAAGATATGGACGACAAGGCTTGTCGCGTTGTAAATACGTCCACTCGTTCGTGCGGGCAGTCCAGCACCCGGAGCACAAAGCCTAATTAAAAAGCGCCCAGACGCGGCGCAGCTTTAGTGGGTGTCAATGACGATCCATTAAGAAGTCTTTACAGTGACCTGTCCCAACCCACTGCCATGTATCTCTCTAGCACACACACACATATGCATACAAATCTTCCTCATGCATACGCAGTCGCCGTTCCCTTCATGCGTACTCCCAGAGCCACTGCTCCAAGACAGCAATAGTAGCTTCTGTTAGTGCCTGTGTGGCCTGCCTGCCCCTGGGGTCAGTGGTAATCCAGGGGGAGTTTTCACATTGTGTTTTGGGACATGGGGTCAAACTGTTTGAAATGAGGGGGTTTTGTTAAACATCCATTAGCCAGACCCAATGTATTGTCTTGATTTATTGGGAGATGGTGGCACTCCGCCCCGCTACTGCGACCAACGCTATACGCCGCAATAAAACATAGAACGGCTCTTAGTTAGCAAGGCTAGGTAAACAGAATTTAACAGAAAGTTTATTAATACTGAAAAAAAAAAAAAAAAATCACACTGATACAAGTTTCCTAAATGTGGTAGAATATGACCAAATGATAAAATCGCAATGACAAAAATAGTCAGCTAAATGAATTAAAACGAAATATGGAAAGTTAGTTGCTAAATAGTGTAAATACACTTTTAAAATGATGGGTTCCTCAAAGAACCTTTCAGTTAACAGTTCTTTAAAAGAACCATTTTTAATAATAATAATAATCTAAAGAAACTCTTTCTACTATAAAGAACCTTTCGAGCAATGGAAATGTTACATG
Organism: Megalobrama amblycephala; assembly: GCF_018812025.1. NCBI lineage: Eukaryota > Metazoa > Chordata > Actinopteri > Cypriniformes > Xenocyprididae > Megalobrama > Megalobrama amblycephala. The sequence continues at coordinate 7,482,958 of NC_063048.1, read as the reverse complement.
GAGGTTAAAGGTTCTTCATGGAACTATAGAAGCAAATAAAGAACCTTTATTTTTAAGAATGTACTTCAGGTGTGTGTTTCTGATTCTGCCTTTGTTCAGGCATGCTATACATTGTGAACAATTACACTAATTACTCTTCTTGAGCAGGAGGGAATGCATGGCTCATTAAAACAATCTATTGAAAGACTCCACTTTACCTTTTCTGACTAGATATCATAATGGCCTCCATGATTTTGGTGGATTTTGCTCTGGGCTTCATGCAGAATGACAGAGCTGTGATTTTATATCATCTTCTGGAGACTGAAGGTAAACAGGCTCTAATTATAGAGGCACTACAGCAATTCCCCTGCACAGCCTAGGAAATGTCAGCCTATTACTTCACTGCGAGTTTCAAATGCTCAAGATAATGACCAGTTACTAATTGGTGCTTATACTTTAAATCGGTTAGCATGGAATATAATTGCAGCTATTATGGAGGTAAATAATCCCTGGAAATTAGCATCTTTTAGCCAAAACACATCCTAAACAGTACTACGGGGGGAAAGGGTCTTGGTGTTGACAGTGAGATGGTGTGATTTTTCATTAGCATAAGGTTCCCAGGGGCCAGGGGGCTGTGTGTAACATCACATGGTTGTTGAGACCTTCTATTGGGTGTGAATTAATGTTCTGGATGGATGGACACTGAAAGATCGTGCTTGTTTATGCGCTTTCTAACATCAGCTGTCCATGTACTAAGTGTTATGGGCGGCCATGGTCTTTTTCATATGTGCCCAAGTGCTTGTTTCCAGCCTTTTTTCTCTGGATTCGAGAAAGCTCCCCATTCACAAGAGACTTAGGTGCGGGACTTTATGTACCTCAGTACTGCCAGGCTTGGAACTAGAACAGCACTATGAAGGCTGGCAGAAGAAGCATTGTCGTTTGACCGGAGCTGTGTGCAGTGTAACCCCCACCTTATACAGCACCAATGCCACTGCTGTCTGCCTGTTTGCACCCATGTCACGCTTGTGTGACACCCCACTTTGCTGTGCTTGTTTGAACTGTCCCACCCAATTAGCGCTAATAAGTGACTCGGTAAGGATGAGCAAACATGGTGTATCCAATCCTTCCTTGTGCCCTCCCTGACGCTTAGCAGCCCATGAAAATCCCCCAAAGAGCACAACCCCTGCTAATAGACAGAGAAAGCCAAACGCATCTCGTTTTCTGAGCAAACAAGTGCCAGTAAAGAGGCAAATTAATGACAAGTCATTTGAAGGGGTTTGTCGGGGAAATGATTTTGCCCACGTCTCAGCGCTGAAGAATTGATTAGGACCTGCTCGATCAAAGTACCTGAATCAATAAAGTAGCACAGAGAGAAGAGAAAAGACATGCTCCAGCTTAATTTATCCCCTGCACCATTTCTTGTGGAAAAAGAGAGATGAGAGGGGAGAAACCACACTAATCTGTCAGGTGGAAATGAGCTGTCTTGTTAAGACAGAGGTGTTCATGATAGATTTTAGCGCCTATATTTGCCTGTAGTTCACTTCTTTACAAAACATCATAGGCCGTGCTGTCATGGGAAAGCAGTAGCATAGTATTGGTAAACTTTAAATAATGTATTAGAAAATGTTGAAATTAACATTAACAAAGATTAATAAATGCTGTATAAGTGCAGTTCATTATTAGTTCATGTTAACTAATGTTAACTAATGAACCTTACTGTAAAGTGTTACCCATTTATTAATCTTGGTTAATGTTAACATTAACTAATACTTTAATCAAATCAAAGGTTGGATATTACTTAATGAACCTGAGCTAACATGAACTAACAATAAACTGTTTTTAGCTAACATTAACAAAGATTTATAAAAACTGTAAAATATGTCTTGCTCAAGGTTAATGTTAGTGAATTAGTGGGAGCTTATTGTAAAATGTTACCAAAAATGATATGCTATGAATGGTGCTAAAATATTTGAATCTCTTCTTTTCATTACATGGAATGGAATGGATATTACATTATTTTGTACTTTAATAAATGATTGCATTATCAATGATCACATTGACATTATTATTATAGTATATTTTTATAGGCACCTTACATGGCACTCTAGGACACCTTGCAATAAAATAATTAACATTAAACAACATATAATCATTATTACAGCCTGGACAGACTTGATAAAAGTGTAAATGCAATCACATAAAAGCCTGCCTAAAAAGATTGGTCTTAAGGTGAGATTTAAAAACAAGAAGAGTTTCACCGTTTCGCACATCCTGTGGCAACGAGTTCCATAAGTAAGAAGTCGCATGACTAAAGTCTCGAGACCCCATAGAAGTTGTGCGACTCGAGGGAGAACAAGAGTCAATGCAGAAGACGATCTTAATCTGCGAGTAGCAATGTGGATTTGAAGAAGGTCAGATAAGTATGAAGGAACCCCAGTAGTAACGTATGAAGACTGAATTGAGTACGGCACATACTTGTAATTAATGCAGTATATTTTATATTTGGGGTTAATTAGGGCCTCATTTTCATTTAATCTAGTCTCTATTTGCCATAACAGCTTCTTTTTTTTTTTTACTATTATTATTATTATTATTTGTAATATTACATTAATATTATATTACAAATATAATTTATTATATTATTTTTAATATAACATTAAATATTATATTGCATAATAATGTTACATTAAATATATTATTAATTTTCTCTGACTTACATCATAATTCATTTATTTGTAAAGCCATTATTCCTAGATTAAATGAAATAGGTTATAGGAATAATTGGTGTATTATTAGTGGGTAATCTGCATAAACTGCTAGTCTGAAATAAATGATAACATCTTAAATGCTGCTGGAGCTAACTGAAGTAAAACTTCCTTGTCTGTCTTGTATGTTTGTTTTTGTTTTTCCTCTAGTTTATTTGAGCCAGAAGTTGGAGGGTACTGCGGGCAGATTGGAGCATTATTTTAAACGTGGCTTTGCAGATTAACACACTTGCCAAGCCCTATGGAAGGCCCTTAATTGATTTCCCTTTTGACTGTTTACCTCAGCTCTAAGGGTTCCTGGAGCAGAGCGACAGCAGTGTCCTCCGTGTGCCGTAGCGCTCTGTGCAGCCCCGCCAGCAGCCCTGCCAAGTGCCTCATTAGTATTCCACGCAGTGGCATTTGCCAGCCTGAGTGTTGCCTTGGCAACACTGCCCACACAAGTGATGATAAATGAGGCTTTCAGTCTCCTCTCCCTGTCTCTTTTTGCTCCTCGCACCCCAGAAAGTAGTGCTCAGGAGACCCTGGCCAGTGTACAGCTCCTCCTGCTGCAGGGACGGACAGAAAAAGTGGGGTAATAAGGGTTTATACGAGGCAGTCTGTACGGCCGCGAGTGTGGAAATGAAGATGGTTGTTATACAGACTAGAGCCCAGTGAAGGTTTGATTGCAGGACAATAGTATCTCTATTTAAGAGTAACTGTATTTTGAGTACTTATGTTCATAGTGGGGGGGAAAATAACTTTCGTTCCATACCAACTAATTTTTAAGTAAATCTTGCTACTATTACTACCTTTGCTTTTGCTACTACAGCTTTATTACTGTAGGCTTGTAATTAACCTGTTTACAGTTTACTTCTGCAGTTTATTGCTGTACTGATTTGTGTTTATTTAAATATAAGGAAAACTGGGACTAATTTATATAATAAATAAAAGGTAACACTTTATTTTACAGTGTTACATGTAGTTACTATAGTAATACCTATAAATTATGCATAATTACATGCAACTAATACTAATCCTAAACCTATAGGAAGTACATGTAGTTACTTAATATTACTCAGTACTTAAATGTATAATTACAGTGTAACAAAGACGCCTTAAAATAAAGTGTAACCAAATTAAATCATATATAATTTATATAATAAAGTTTTAATTTAAAAAAAAAAAATCAAAGCCTAGTAATTAGATGCATTTTCTTTAACACTAAAAGAAAATGATTTGAATGCAGAACTCATCTTCAGTAATATCATATTACACGCAGACGGACTGTAGCTGGACGTGTTTCAGGATCCTCTCCTGATCCTGTGGTTTTCATAATTGCCGTAGATCAATCTAAGGAACAAATAATATGAATTTAGGGAAACAACATTAAAGAATAACAAATAATAATTTTTGGCACGCTAGGTATTTTTGTATCGTACTGTGTTAATCGTTTCATATTCAAAACAGAATCATTAGAAATGTAAACATTTCAAAATGAACGCCAAATAAATGAACTCGTGTTCAGTTTAGAGGTGTAACGACATTAAAGGGTAGTTTGCTTTAACACTGGCGCCAAAAATTGCAGCAATGGAATTATGATCTGTGAAACCTGTTCTCCCATATGTTCACAGTATAAAACAAAACAGAAAGAAATGTTGGCCTGTTCAAGCAATTTTGTTTAAGACTGTTGTCACTAAGACCATGGCTTACATGTAGATGAGAGGATGAAAGAGGAGATGTATTCTTCCACTCACAAATCTTCCTCGTCCCGTTTAAACAAAGTAAGGCGAGTTATTGGTGTATTAGAGAGAGGGGCCTGAGAGGCTGGTTGAGATGAGATTCAAAGGCACTTTATTAAGAGTGAGGGGAAATGATCCGCTGAAGTAGCTCTCCTTTATTTGTGTTGCAAATACTTCATTTGGCTGCACAAATAGTCTCTCTCTCCCTCTCAGTGTGTGATGCTTCTTTCCATCTCTAGGAATTTTTATGATGAAACTGAATACGGCGAAATTTTTCTTTATTGCAATATTCTTTCATCTCTTAAGGTAATATACCTACTTATATTGAAGCATTTTAGCTTGAAATATTTTCAACATGCGTAAACCCGACGATATTATTATTATTATTATTGTTATTATAGTAACACAGTATGTATCTATTAGTATAAAGTAATCATATTAGTAACAGTTTCATCAAAACGAGAGCAAAATCATATTATTAATTTTGATTTCAAGGGGCCATTTTTTTGCTGATTGACTATTCAGGACGGAGTGGTCTTTTTTGAGAGTTCAATATTCTTGAGAATATAAAAATGCATTGCATTACAAATTATGACCAAACTTTTAAAGAAGAAAAAATACAACACAAAGAATGTTTGATCATTCCCACTTATTGGAGAGAAAAAATGAAAGAAATATATCGCTGGCAGATCAAATCAAGCCTGATTAAACTTCTCTAGGACACTAAGAAGCGACGGCTTCAAACAGACAGGAGACAATTGACGAGTGTGAACCTCACCCTCTAGTGTCAGCCTAACAGAGTGGGAGTAGCCGGAGGGGGCCGTGGGGGGAGGCCATGGCTATTAAAAGATAAATGTATTTTTTTCAATCCATTATTCATGGCAGGGCTAAGCATGGAGTCAGGGGCTTAGCACTGCAGAGAAGCCCACCCGTACCGGCCCTCCCAGACCCCCACACTACGATAGAGGCCGAGCCAGCGACAGCTGGGAGAAGCAGAGAGAAAGGGTGGGAAGAGGGAACTGAGAAAGGTCAAAAAAGAGAGGAAGAGACACAAAGAAGACACAAAAAGCTTTTTGGGATGGGAAAAAAGAGGAACGAGGAGGAGCGAGATGACGCAAGAAAAAAGTGAAGAACTGCAAAGCACTCAGACACTTTTGAACTCTCTCTTAGGTCTGCCGATAAACTACACTAACACACTCGTTCTCCTTACACACACTTGTTCGCGTTTCACTTTAATGTATTTTCTGCATGAAAGGTTCAAGCTTATATTTTTAAAATCATTGCAGTATGCGCGAGACAAGGAACTCCTCGTCTGCTGGGAAAACAGATTAGAACTGGACTAAATATCTTTTGTCAATCCTCTTTAAATTAGATGCAGCTCTGACAAGCAGTATAAAGAATATGACCAACATCTTTACACTTTTTTAAAAGTGACGGGAAGAGTTTTTCCCCGCTTTTTTTAGTTATGTAATGGCGAGTTTAAAATGAGAACTAATACATGTACTTAAAACCCTGGTGTACGATAAACTCTTCTTTATATATAGACCAACATGCAGAGGGGCCTCTAGAGACCACTAGTTATAGTCATAGCAGCATAACAATTTTACTGAAAATTTGAAATAAAAAATATAGTATATTAATTTTAGAATTACTTATTTAGGATGTAGTATGTACCTCTCATGCAATCAAGCTAGCATGAACAAAATCTGACAGTTTTCATGCAAAGGGGTGAATGTGGTCAATATTGCAAATTTGCTTAATTAATTACTGATCTATAAATAGTAAAGGATTATATGCATCTTATATATTGTTTCTTTTTTCATTTAGCAGTATAATAAAATCTTTAAAAATTCTGTTTATCTCAAGGTTTAAGAGAAACACCAGAGACTCAATGTGATATCAGACTTTGGGACATATAAAAAATGTACAAACCTAATTTCTTTTTTTGCACACACCAGTTTCTAGATGCAGACACAATTTTGCTTTACATGTCATGCCTTCATTTCAGTGTCTTTGAGAAAGGAATTAGAAATGTTGATTTAAAAGTTAAGCTGTCCATATTGTAGTCTTACTACAATTCCCAGCTGTTGCCTTTGTTTGGGTAAAAATGGCGGCAGATGACGGATTAGTGGGAAATTGCCGGGGAAAAATTACCTGTTCTCATTCTAAGCAGATACCTTCAGAATTGTCTCATGATTGGTGATAATTGAGCACATGCTGCACGATTTATGTGTTTCCTGCCAATGGCCATTTAGCAGGGCTGTTTAATTGATGCTCTGATTATAAGCTTCTCTGTGAGACGAATGCTGCTCCGCCACCCATCCTTGTGTCCCCGCTCGCAGGGGCCACATGTTCTCAGTATGGAGCACAATCAGTGCCTTTACACAAAGAGACACATCCATCAGACCAATACAAACATTGCTCCTATAGGTGTATGTGTGTATGCATATGTTAAGCAGAGCTTAGATTTATGAACTTGTTTTCTTTACGCATAATTTTTACATTTATATTATTTATTTGATATTAATGACTTTTTTAAAAATTTGATGTATTGTTACACTCCTTCGCTATTCCCAATATTAAAAATATGCAGATATATACGCAAAACACTAATTCAGATATCGAAATGACGTTGAGACTGTAATTTCGATATTTATTTAAGGCCTTTCAATGTGAAAAATTCCTCAAACAAGTTATCTAGTAGGCTTTCTTCAATAAAAGTGCTTCTTTGGAGGTACAGGGAAACTTTCGCACAAAAAGCAGAGATATATTGGCATAAAGTGCACACCCACGGCCGAAAGAAAGGAAACGCTACATTACATGAAGAGAGGGCGGACTGAACAAGTCGCCATGCTGAGCACATTTGTATTTAGACAAGAGAGCACAAGGGTGGGAACAGAGAGCGCAGGGGCTGGAAGATATGTGGGGCGGTGGAGGGGGGTTGTTTGTGTGTGTTTGTGTATGTATGGGTCACCATGCCCATTGTTCCCACTTTAGTGTTGTGGGCGAAGCGAATTGCAAAAACAAAGCACGCTCATATTTGGGCTTTGACATGTCAAGGATTACTTGTTCCATTGAATGTGCTGCCTATTATCTGCTTATCACTCTCTGCTCTTTACTCTCTTTCTTGTCCCTGCTCAATGGCTTCCTCTCACTGTCCGTCCCACCCCTCACACACACACACACACACACACACGCAGGCAGCGCCTCGCTCCCTCCCCGTCACCCTCCCCGTTCTCTATCTTTTAACACTTACAAAACTGAAAAGATTCAGTCTGGGCTGGGCTCGGGCCACCTGGAAGCTGCAAAGGAGTTTGGCATCTCGCCAGTGGCCAGCTGTAGCATTGTGCTCTGCGCTGCCGTCTCAGTTAATTCCAGGCATTGGCGATTGTTGCCGTCCCTGTTTACGGCCCACCCCCTCCGCGGCCTTCCCGGGCTCCCCTGGGCCGATTGTCCCAGGCCGTCTCTTGTTTAATGCTGTTTTGCAAGTTATTAAGCCCTGGAAGTCTATTAATCACAGTTCAGGGGCTGTGGAAGCCCACACAGCGTCGGCTGGGGGAGGGGCAGCGGACAGGCACGCTCGCTGGCCTGAAAAGGCTTAGACGGTGGTCCATTCAGATCCCTAACGAGATCATTACCACTAACTAAATACAAACCTGACCCCTTCGACCCGCTGGGAAATTACGTAGGAGGTCCCTCCCGGTTTAGGACATTAATATGCCATCCCGGTACCCCTCCCCGTTCCTTCTGCCCATCCCACCCGCACATCCCCCAGCCTTTACTCTTCCCCTCTCTCTCTACAATGGCCAGAAAACTAAACCTATCATCAAAAGAAGCCTAATCACTGCTGTGATTGTGGTAAACCAAGCCTGACAGACATTTCACTGAGACCTCAATAGAGCACATCAGTGCAACCTCCAAACCCTACCTCCACCCCCCCTCCGTTGCGCTCCTATTTTCTCGCTTTTTAAAGCGGGAGCCAATGAGCGGCGAGAGAAGCCGGGTCTTTTCAGATTACTCGACACACTGTGTCCACTTTTCGGGGGACCACCTGGCAAGCTCATTTTAATATAGCGCTGTCCCTCTTTCATTCGCTGTGCTTTTCTTTCTTTCCCTCCCTCCGTCTCCATCCGTCACTTCTTCCTCTAATTCTGCCTCTCAAGCCAAGCCATGTCCGTGAATTCCATCTAATCCATTGACCCTGCTAGAACATTCCTGGTTAGCACTCGTCGGAAGAGGCTGGATTTGGGGGGATTACATGGTTGCGGTACTGCTGGGTGGCACCTGTGACTGGGAACGAAGCGAAACAATTACGGCTCGCCACAGAGAGGACGAGAGCCCCCCGCGTATCCCACCTTTCATTCTTTTATCCTCCTCTTTTTTAGGCGAGGGATCATGGACTATCACCCCTCTAATCTCTACCTGTGACGGTAGCGCTGTGCTCCCATGCAGGGTGGCCTATGACCCGGGAGAACAGTGGAACGGCCTTGGGGTGAGGCGTGAGAGAGGATGGGAGGGAGGCCGTTGTGATGGAGCCCTCCTAGCTTATGTGAAGTTTCTGTCACTCTTAGTGTTTCGAGTGTCTCCACTTCAGGGAGTGAGAGCTTAGCTGTACCACTGGAAACGAGTGGGTGTGTCTTTGAGAAACCAACACAACATTCCCTGACAGCGCCACCACATATTATCTCTTTCCCCACGCTCCTTAACCCTAACAGACCCCCACTCAAATCATGAGGAATCGCATTTTACTTTCAGGACTCTAGTCCAAATCTAGTCGATTAATGGAAACTAAACTGGAAAAATGACTGAACCTGAACTACACATCTTTCTGACATCAGACATATGAATAAATTAACTCATGATTGCCCCGAGGGTCAAAATTCGGCATGATCCAGTTAGCCCCTGCTGTTTCATGCTACACTATACGGTTCTGTGAAGCATCTTTTTTCCACTGAAAGATTTGAAATTGTAGCAATGAAATGTGTCAAAATAATTTTTGCAAGCATTACATCATAGTAGATGTTTTAGAATTATTTTGTTTTTGGAAGGCTCTTAAAAGTGAGAAATTGACTTAAGTTTTTCCCCGTCTGCTGCCTTTCATTTCAAAGCTCAGGATAGTCATTAGCGAAGAGTTTGGGACTGTGCACGTCTTGTATTTAACCACATGACTTTACGGCTCAGACAATACTGGCTCAAAGATGGCATATTTCAAAAAGATGGTATATGTGAAAAATTAAAAATTTTAAAAGAGTACTTATTATAGAAATAATATACTTTAAAAGAATGTTCTTAAATGCTAACCTAATATATTTTTCAGTCGCTTAATTGCATGTTAAATTGCATGTTAAATTAAAATGTCTTATAGTTAATTAAATTTATATTAAATGCAATATCTGAACTTAATGCTTTTTATTGACCCACTTACTGTATGTAGACTTTAGTACATATACAGTGTGTAATTTCATAATTACTTCTATTATTTGAAATATGGTTAAAGTGTTCTGCTGAATGTACCAGTAAACTAACATATACATAATGTCAATTCTGTTGAAACTGTCATGTATTTAAATATATTTGTAATTACACATTTGTAATGATGAAGTTTAATACATTTAAAATAAATATCAAATAACACCCAGCAGTTAAAATTATAATCAAGGGCCTCTTTGGTTTCATTAATATTATGTTATCTATTACAAGTGAACATTTAATACAATCTTTTTTGAGAGTGTTATACTATCCTATAAGAGTAAAACATCTTGTAACTTCACATATTGTCAAAATGAATTGTAAAAAATTATTTCGAATCAAATCATCTTTTTTTTTTTTTTTGAAAACTTTTTTTTTTTTTTTTTTTTTTTTTTTTTGCATTTTTTTTTTTTTTTTTTTTTGCATTTTTTGCTTTTGCTTATTGTTTCCTTTTCTCTCAAGGCCTGGTTATCACGCTGTCCATGGTGCTTAGCTGAGGGGCCTCTGATGAAGACTGAAAGCTCCAGATTTTTACACAATCTTGTCAGGAAAACTTCTTAGCAGTTTAAAGCACATTGTTAGGCTGAAAGTAAGCAGTTATAAATAAATAGGCCAATATCATTGAAATTCGAGATAATGTCGTGCAGCTCCAAATTTTGGTAACTTCAATCCCATTGAGCTTCCCATGCTTCACCCACATTAGGAAATTGCAGCTCCTCAGTTGTTCTTGTTTAGAAGGGCACTACAGTAGGTCTATCATTTTGTGCACAATTAAGATCCAGTTTTTTGTTGCTAAATTATTTGGCAAATTACTTTTGATAGTGGTGGTAATATTCTCTTGGCATAAATATAAAGGCATCAGGACCTCTATAATGCACTTTTTAGACAATATAATGCTGGCTTTTATACATGTCCACTTTTATATTCAGTTTCTATATTAGTTTCGTAGATCGCCTGGCAAACACGACAAAATACTCTTGTCTCTTAAGGGTAAATTTTTTGAAAGGATCATCTTCCTTTGTCATTATGAAAAAGTTGTTTGTGATTTCCATTTAAAAATATGATGGAAATATGGTTGACCTACTTCAAGATTTTTTAATAGTTTGTAAAAAAAAAAAAAAAAATATAATATAATATATATATATATATATATATATATATATATATATATATATATATATATATATATATATAAATCCCATTTATTTTGTTTTCATGTAAATGTGCATATGAGGGGCACAAATTGTAGCCTTTTAAAGACTATTCAGGCAGATTAACGTTTCTGAACAGTTTCAATAAGCTTATTTTTCTTGCTGACAGATGAACCTCTGTTCTTTTTTTTTGTTTTCTGCACTAAAAATGAAAAGTATGTTAGGATCTTCTAATTGAAGGCCTGTAAGATGTGCCTGGTATGTGGCCATGCCCATTTGAGACATGGGAGCTCTATCGCCTCGTTAATCCACGATAAGATCACTCTCCTCAGACACTTCAAAAATGGAGATGTTAAACAAGCAACGATCCAAACGTCATCCTGCTTTACCTGGATCTTATCTGGCCGTGAACAGACATTTTATTCTCCGTTCCACTACAGACGTGTCACTTCTATTATTGATGTCACTTCTTTTATTGATTATGTTGATTACAATGGAACAACAGACCTGAAAGAGACCACCTACCTTGTACCGTATGTAGATGTGCAAATGTATTGTAATGTACAACGTAAAGCAACGAGAAAGACGCTATATAAATAAAACTGCTTCTCTTGAAATGGTTCAGTTGACATTTAGATAGCAATCACATCAAGAAATATAATACATTGTCTTTGCTAACATACACAGAAAGAATTGTTTTTGTCTGCCATTCAGACATCTACATAAAGCTAAACTTCTGCCCTGAATTTTTCTCATTCACATGCACAAACACTCATATCCATCAGCATTCAAGCGGTCATACCAGGAATGAAGCGCTTTTCCAATGGCCATGTTGATTGTTCGTCGGCACTGACCAATTGGAATCCTATCATGATGATCTCCATCATAACAAGTAATTTTAACCTGCCTGCGATCCACCCCCTCACCATGCTGCTGCTTAGCCTCACCCTACAAACAAAAACACTCGCTCCACGCTCATGTTTAAGAGCACGCTAATTAATTCCACTCTTCCACACTTTTCCGCTTCTATTTGCTCGGATACAAAACGTCAAATCCCTCTTATGCGTGCAAATAAACACTCTGAACAACAAAGAGAACAAAAAAAACCTAATAAAAACAATGGTGAAATTGACTGAAGGTATAACATGATGAATGCTTTAGAAATAGGCTCATGCCACCCTGCTAAATTACTCTCACCCCCAACAGACGACTTTTGCTGATTTGCGCTGGTTTTGTGTGTGGAATGTCTCTTCAGCGTAATGAGGCTACAGTGGAATATTTCTGAACTAGTCGCGTGAGGGATGTCAAGCGTTGGTTTACACAATGTTTTGCTTTTCTGAGTACATCAAGTGTAAAAACAAATACACAAGGTCCCTCTCTGTTACACACACACACACACATGTTCTCTCTCATCCACACTTCGCCTTCCCATCATGTCTCGCGGCCACACATGATCTGCTCCATATTTCATGCTCCGCTGGTGTCGCCATCTTCCAATTCCACAGCGGCCAACCGGCTAGCATATGTTCTGGCTGAGTTGATGAAGCCCAATTAGATGAAGCCCAACAGGTGTAAGAGAACCAATGGGTTCCAGACCGTGACACCACATCCCGCTAGTCATTACTCTAGCGTTCACCGCTGCAGCTATTGTAGCAACCCCTCATATATTATTCATAGCCTTTCCTCGTGATCATCTTGCTAATCTCACTCTCAAAAATAAAGGTTCTTTATTGGCATCTATGGTTCCATGAAGAACCTTTAAAGGATTAGTTCACTTCAGAATTAAAATTTCCTGATAATTTACTCATCTCCATGTCATCCAAGATGTCTGTCTTTCTTTCTTCAGTCGTAAAGAACTTAAGCATTTTGAGAAAACATTCCAGGATTTTTGTCCATATAGTGGACTTCACTGGGGTTCAATGGGTTGAAGGTCCAAATGTCAGTTTCAGTGCAGCTTCAAAGAGCTCTACATGATCCCAGACGAGGAATAAGGGTCTTATCTAGCAAAACGATTGGTCTTTTCTAAAAATAATTAAAATTATACACTTTTTAACCACAAATGCTCATCTTGCACTAGCTCTGCGATGCGCCACGCATTACGTAATCTCATTACGTAATCTCATTTTCTCCTCCAACTTCAAAATCATCTGATATTGTTGTTTTACCTTTTTTTTGTAAAGGACATTTGACTTGGTCTTTAAATGTTTGTTTTGTAGACACTGGATTGTTACTTCCGCCTGCGTCACGTGTGACCTTCCCAACGTGATTATGTAATGCCTGGCACATCGCAGAGCAGTGCAAGATGAGCATTTGTTGAGCATTTTAGAAAATGGCCAATCATTTCACTAGTTAACACCCTTATTCCTCGTCTGGGAGAGCCGTTTGAAGCTGCATTAAAACTGCAATTTGGACCTTTAACCCGTTGAACCCCAGTGAAGTCCACTATATGGAGAAAAATCCTGGAATGTTTTCATCAAAAACCTTAATTTCTTTTCGACTGAAGAAAGAAAGACATAAACATCTTGGATGACATGGGGGTGAGAAAATTATCATTAAAGTTGAATTCTAAAGTGAACTAATCCTTTAACCTACGTGGAACCTTTCCATTGCACAAAAGGTTCTTTATAGTGGAAAAAAGGTTCATTATATTATTAAAATATTCTTCACACTAAGAAAAAAAAAAACTGAAAGATTCACGGAAAGATTCTTTGGGGGACTCAAAATGGTTATTCTGTGGCATTGCTTCAAAACCCCCTTTTGGAACCATTATTTGAGTGTAGAGTGTATAAGAGTGTAGCAACTTCCCTGTCAGGGTTCGCCTAGGCTAGAAGTGAGCTGCTACAACTCCAATCGCCACCCCTCCAGGTGAGCGTATCTCTACATTTGAGGGCCAAATGTAGCGGAAATGGAGTGTTTGTTTTCCCACACTCGTTTTTCCTTGCACCCTCCACTCTTCCTTTTCGCCTCCTCCTCCTCCTGTAGTTAGGGCTCATCAGCGCTGAGGCGCAGTGCCGTGAAGTGAAGTGTTAATTTAGTGCTCCTGCTGGGCAAGAGGCTGCTGGGGAAGCAGAGGTGAGCTCTTGCAGAAAATGACCCTCATGCTGTGATTGTTCTTGGGTTTTTTTTTCCTCTGCATGTTTGAAAGCTTCAGACCGCCACTCAGAGATGAAAACAAAGGAGGAGAGATGGCGAGAGCTAATGCATCAGCCAGAGAGGATTACCTAAACCACACTGCGACATATTCATGTACCGACTCGCATGCAGACGTGTTTCAGTGAGCTTGTGTTATTGAAGTTGTACATGCATGTGGAACAAATTTAGATGTAGCATTACACAAGCAATGTGTTATTTCTATACGTCAGTATTTGCACATACACAAGCTCACATTCATTTCCCCCACCTTCGCTGTTCACTTTAGCAGAATGATTAATTGGGCAGGGCTCAGCTCGGTCCTCTGAGAAACTTAAACAAAAAGCCAGGCTCTATCCGAAGATTACAGCCACACATTACAGGCTGAATGAACCATGAAATTGCTTTTTTCCCCACCTGCAGTGCGCTCTCTCTGCAGCGTGGTCACTGCCACTCTCAGGAGGGGAGCAATGGAGAAGTTTCCTCACTCTGAGATAATAAAACAATCCTTCAGACCTTCAGCTCATAGCACCAGCCACTGTCCATTTGCCAGTGTGTGCAGCAGACTGACTGATGTTTTATTACGTGTATTGGCCTGTTAAACACTGCGCGTGTTATGATATATGGGCTTAAAATGATATAGAGGGTGAAAATGACAGACTTGTGCAAGAAAAGGTGCACCATGTCCTGACATACAATTTTAAATTCAAGATTATAAATGATTTACTTAGTCATCATTCTGTAAATTATGCAGTACATACATACTAATTTTGAAAGAATTATCTTCTGCTGCATTTAATACAGTAATATTGTGAAATATTATTACAATTTTAAACAATTGTTTTCTATTTTAAAATGTTATTAATTCCTGTGATGCAAAGCTGAATTGCTCCAGTCTTTAGTGTCACATGCTCCTTCAGAAATCATTCTGATATGCTGATTAGCTGCTCAAGAAACAATTATTATTATTATTCTCAATGTTAAAAACAGTTTTTGCTGCTGATAAAATCCTGACAAATGTCTTGAAATAAAACACCTGAACAATGTCTGGCATGGTAACCATAGTATAAGCAGAGAAAAAAATTTAGAAAAACAGAAACGGTACTCATTTTATGCCAGGACAATATCCGTTAAGTTTACAGACATTCTCAAATCCTAAAACGCAACAATGCAATGTGGAATTCAAAATAAAAGTTAAACACCTGTTAAATATCAGTGCCGAAAAGTACATTAGGCCCTATTTTTACAGACTTTTCTTAGAATGCAGGATCTGGGTAAGGCTACCAAAAAAATAAAAAATAAATACATAAAAATCTGCTGGGTTGAATGTTCCCAAGAGCTCAGTGGCCTCCATAATTCTTAAATGGAAGAAGTTTGGGACAACTAAGACTCTTCCAAGAACTGGTTGACTGGCCAAATTGCGCAATCTGGAAGAAGGGCTTTGGTAAATGAGGTGACTAAGAACCTGAAGGTCACTCTGGTTGAGCTCCAGAGATCATATGTGGAGATCAGATAAATTTGCAGAAGGACAACCATCACTGCAACGCTTCACCAATCTGAGCTTTAGTGACCAGACAGAAGCCTCTCATCAGTGGATGACACATGAAAGCCTAAAGGATTTTTTTGGAGGAAACAAGGCACAGCTCATCACCTGCACAATACCAGCCCAACAGTAAAGCATGGTGGTGGCAGCATTATGCTGTTTTTTCAGCAGCGGGGACTGGTCAGGAAAGGTGAATGCAACAAAATACATGGCTAGTTTCACAGACAAGGCTTAAAGTTAGTTAGTTCACCCAAAAATGAAAATTCTGTCATTTATTACTCACCCTCATGCCTTTCCACACCTGTAAGACCTTCGTTAATCTTCGGAACACAAATTAAGATATTTTTGATTAAATCCGATGGCTCCCGTGAGGCCTCCATAGGGAGCAATGACATTTCCTCTCTCAAGATCCATTAATGTACTAAAAACATATTTAAATCAGTTCATGAGAGTACAGTGGTTCATTAATTAATATTATAAAGCGACAAGAATATTTTTGGAGCGCCAAAAAAAAATTAAAAAATAATGACTTATTTAGTGATGGCCGATTTCAAAACACTGTTTCAGGAAGCATCGGAGCATAATGAATCAGTGTATCGAATCATGATTCAGATCGTGTGTCAAACTGCCAACGGCTGAAATCACGGCTGAAACCACTTTGGCGCTCTGAACAGCAGATTCGATACACTGATTCATCTGTGCTCCGATGCTTCCTGAAGCAGTGTTTTGAAATCGGCCATCACTATATAAGTCATTATTTTGTGTTTTTTGGTGCTCCAAAAATATTCTCGTCGCTTTATAATATTAATATTGAACCACTGTACTCACATGAACTGATTTAAATATGTTTTTAGTACCTTTATGGATCTTGACAGAGGAAATGTCATTGATCCCTATGAAGGCCTCACAGATTTCTACAAAAATATCTTAATTTGTGTTCCGAAGATTGTGGAACAGCATGAGGGTGAGTAATAAATGAATTTTCATTTTTGGGTGAACTAACCCTTTAAGCTTAGTCCCAGTCTAAAATGCATGTTTGAGCTGTTTTAACTGAAAGCAACTTGCACTGACATATCTTAAAGTATGTCAGTGCTATTGTTTTATCTCAAGATGCACACCATTAATGTTTTTTTTTTTTTTTTTCCCAAGGCACATTTATAAAAGTTACTTAAATGTCTTAATTGAACTAAGGCCCAATCCTGGCTTATTCTAAGCCCTGTCTGTGAAACCAGGCCACAGAAATATCCTTAATAAAAGGCTACACAATCATGGGGAAGACTGCTGACTTGACAGTTGTCCAAAAGACGACCATTGACGCCTTGCACAAGGAGGGCAAGACACAAAAGGTCATTGCAAAAGAGGCTGGCTGTTCACAGAGCTCTGTGTCCAAGCACATTAATAGAGAGGCGAAGGGAAGGAAAAGATGCTGTAGAAAAAAGTGTACAAGCAATAGGGATAACCGCACCCTGGAGAGGATTGTGAAACAAAACCCATTCAAAAATGTGGGGGAGATTCACAAAGAGTGGACTGCAGCTGGAGTCAGTGCTTCAAGAACCACTACGCACAAACGTATGCAAGACATGGGTTTCAGCTGTCGCATTCCTTGTGTCAAGCCACTCTTGAACAACAGACAGCGTCAGAAGCGTCTAAAGACAAAAAAGGACTGGACTGCTGCTGAGTGGTCCAAAGTTATGTTCTCTGATGAAAGTAAATTTTGCATTTCCTTTGGAAATCAGGGTCCCAGAGTCTGGAGGAAGAGAGGAGAGGCACACAATCCACGTTGCTTGAGGTCCAGTGTAAAGTTTCCACAGTCAGTGATGGTTTGGGGTGCCATGTTATCTGCTGGTGTTGGTCCACTGTGTTTTCTGAGGTCCAAGGTAAA
Source organism: Megalobrama amblycephala (assembly GCF_018812025.1). Lineage (NCBI taxonomy): Eukaryota > Metazoa > Chordata > Actinopteri > Cypriniformes > Xenocyprididae > Megalobrama > Megalobrama amblycephala. Next base: position 7,465,322 of record NC_063048.1, on the reverse strand, counting down.
CGCAGCCGTATACCAGGAAGTTTTAGAGCACTTCATGCTTCCTGCTGCTGACCAACTTTATGGAGATTCAGATTTCATTTTCCAACAGGACTTGGCACCTGCGCACAGTGCTAAAGCTACCAGTACCTGGTTTAAGGACCATGGTATCCCTGTTCTTAATTGGCCAGCAGACTCGCCTGACCTTAACCCCATAGAAAATCTATGGGGTAGTGTGAAGAGGATGATGCGATATGCCAGACCCAACAATGCAGAAGAGCTGAAGGCCACTATCCGAGCAACCTGGGCTCTCATAACACCTGAGCAGTGCCACATCGACTCCATGCCACGCCGCATTGCTGCAGTAGTTCAGGCAAAAGGAGCCCCAACTAAGTATTGAGTGCTGTACATGCTCATACTTTTCATGTTCATATTTTTCAGTTGGCCAATATTTCTAAAAATCCTTTCTTTGTGTTGGTCTTAAGTAATATTCTACTTTTCTGAGATACTGAATTTGGGATTTTCCTTTGGGATGTTCCAATTTGCATGTTCATAATTAGTTCCCTTAGTTACTCAATCTCACACTAGTTTGTTACTATGGTTACTCATTAAAGGTCCAATATGTAAGATTTTTGCAGTAAAATATCCAAAAACCACTAGGGAAGTGTTATATATTTTGTTCGAAATAGTTTTCAACTATTTTGTATATCGTGAGAAAATTAACCAACGCTCCGGGACGTGTGATGAGTTGCCTATCAATGGCATCAGACCCGCGTTACCCTCGGTTTCCAGTTTTATTTTGTAGAAACCATGGAAACACCATAGATGCTTTTATTTATTATGTTTTAATAGACAAGGGAACAACTGTTTGGTTATGTTTATAGACAGAAAACTAATTGTTGTTATATAGCTCAACACATTTAGTCTTCTAATTTACAAATCTAATTTTCTTGATTTTTTTTGCAAGTACCATGCTTTACCATGCCTCAGAGAAAAACACTATTTTATCAAGTAGCTAACATAGCATAATCAGATGCAGCTTTATTTTTAGTAACAGTAATACAGAATTTTCTCCATCATACAATATGTTTTAAAATTAATTGCATGCCATATATCAACACAAGCCATCCAGCATTTGATATGATATTCTAAAATCGATCTATCTTACTGCAGTTTGCAACAAGTGTCTCACAGCAGCCGCCGAGCGAACGCACAGAGTAACGTTATTTTCAACACTCTCAAATGTATATAATAATAAACAGAGCTGTGTTACCTCATACTCATGACCGGAAAAGCGGCGCTGGCGACTGTGTCGTAATAAAAGTTGCGCTGCTCGTGAGACGTGTGTTGCGCAATCACTCCAGCTCCTCGTTCAGCTCCCACAACACTCAGTCCTGCTCTGCTTCATACTACAGTAACATTAATAATCGCATCCATGAACATGATTTCTTCCTGAGTCCTATCCTGATTGTTTCCACCAGCTGTGATGTGAAGACCACATGTCCCAAAACATCAAACTCAAACTTGCCGTCATCAAGGTACTCCTTTGTTTTGGATAGGCATCTAGCGGACAGAAATCTTACATATTGCACCTTTAATTCCCTCGTTTATTTCACCTGTGTTCATTACCTTTGTTTTCTCCTTGTAGTTCCTGTGTTTCAGTTCTAGATTGTCGGTTCTCGTTAACATTAACGACAAGTCTCCCGAGTATTCCTGTGTTCTGCTTATTCTGAATAAAGACTATTTGAATATATCTCCTTCATCATGTAAATGTGATACACACACACACATATGCTGAATACCTTATTTGGAAAAGCATGCATGCTTCAAAATGAATAAGGAATTCTACTGAATAATAGGAAAAATATTAGAAAGAATGTTGTTGCAGTGCGCATAGTGCATCGCTCAGAAATCAGAGCTTTGCTAAGTGTAATATCAACTAAAATACTGAATCATACACACAATGCGCACATAAAGCCACCTCTTGGTAGTATATAAAGTTCTTTTTTACTGCTTATTGTGCTTAAACATCAAACACATACAACATAATGTCAAAATGTGGGTCTTGGCGAGTGTTCACTTAAACAGTAGTGTTTTAAGTGAACATAAACAGTTGAGAAAGAAAACACATGTTACAGTATAATGGATGTGTGTGTCAGGTCTTAAAGTGACAGCAGCCTAATAAACCTGTTGCCAAATTATGAGATCATATTAAAAATATCAATATGGCAGTTTTTTTCCCCATGGTATTAATGTCAAAATTTCCAGTGAAAATGCTGAGTGGCTAGTAACTTTGGAAAACCACTAGCCACAGTGGCTGGTGAGCAAAAAAATAATAATGTCAAGCTCTGAACGCAGGCATCTGCTTTTCAGTGGTCAAGTAATCCTGATCAAACAGACAAAACCTGAGTAGTAGGCATTAACCCTTCATTCAGATTGTAAAACCTGATCAAAAGCCCCCCATCATATAGACACCCACCAAAAGACTGTCAAGTGCACATTTAGTCACAGCCCAGGAGGAAGCCATGCTCCTCATAGAATGGGCCCTAACACCCATTTGTGATGACAATCTGTCAGCCTTACAAGTGCACAAAATGGCATTTATCAGCCAACTGTTTAGTAACAGCTATAGCTATTTTTCCCAAATCTTTCGGACCACTTGAGAGTGCATCCTCCATTCCCCACATCTCTACTCATTTCTCGAAACAAGGTCTGCCCCAAAAATCATTGAAGCAATCCAAGACAAATGACAGCAGATGCCATACCCATATAGTGAGACCTCACCCAACTTTAAACACAGTGGTGGAATGACTGAGCCTGGGAAAGAGACAAAAGTGCCTGCATCAGCACCAAGTTCAGCTCCATCCATAGCAGTGTCTCTTTTCTCAGCAACAAAACACTTTAGGCTAAATCTCAGACCTGAGTCCATTAGATGGCTGAGAACAATATCTTAGTGCTGTGTAGTCAGCTGCTCTGAGTGGGCTTTCACCAACCATGTGTCAAGATCATTCAAAACGCCCTAGGGCCAGTACTGCATCCATTGCTGTTTGTGAAAGTGGTCAATTAAAGCCCAATTGAAAGGACTCTGAATTGATATGCCTTGCCCCCAAAAACAAATCCCAGAAATTCTCTGTGCTTTTTTACAATCTGAATATGAATATGTACGTCCAGATCTATCATCACAAACCAGTCCACTGAATAGCTGTTTTAGCTTCAACATTCTGAAACAGCATTTCATTAGAGTGAAATTCAACCTTCTCAGATCCTAAATAGGGTGCAACCTGCCTTCTTTCTTGGGATTTTCTTTGCCAGAAAATAGCAGCATTTGCTCTTTCAAAACAAATTCTTCTATTGCCTCTTTCTGCAGAAGATTGAATTTCATGTGGAGCTTTCTATAGACAAATTCTGGAGCTCCTGGGAAGAGTTTTTGAAGTCATTATCTGTGCCTTTCCGAATAAGGGATTCGGCTTCGGGCACATCCCTAGCAGTAAATACAGCTTGTGATTGCAGTATAAGAATAATATAATGGCAGACCTGATTCAGGGGCTTCTTTATAGAGGAAGGCCAGCCCCAAGAAGAGCTCCCTGACAGGCATGCCGTCACGGTGTAGACAATTTGAATTCTCCATTGCAGTCTTTGTGTGGCAAAAACCTAGAAAAGCCAGACCTAGACACATGCCAAAAAGGGTAAAAAAAATAAATAAAACTCTCACTTTGTTGTGGGCTGCTAGCAAAACACAGGCAATATCAAATCAGTCTGAAATCAACTTTTCCGGTTTATTTCTTCACCGAGGCCATTATTCCAGATTCACGCATACAAATTTTCACAAATAGTATACCGCTGCTCAGCTGTCTCAAACTTCTTTTTACTCTTTTTTGAGCAGTGTTAATTTCTTACTTCTTTTTTGAGCAGTGTTAATTTCGTTGATGAATAATTTTCGTCAACAACATTTTTTTAACAGATGAAAACGAAACGATGACTAAATAAAAATGCGTTTTGAATGACTAAAACTATGACTAAAATCTACTCTCATTTTCGTCAACGAATAAAAACGAAACGAAAATGATAGAGAGGGACGATTTGGGAAGATATCTAGTCAGGACTGCTGTCCTGTGTGGAAGATGAGCACATTTGAAGTGTAACGTGCTGATCTAACCGCGGGAAAATGCGGTGCTGTTGCGCGCTCTACACATTTATGCCAAGCAATTGCTTATGAGCTAATGTTGATGAGTTATGACAATGTTTACTCCATGATGTTTATGTGATAATATGTTTTAGACGGTTGTAAGCATGCATATTTTTTCTCCCTCATCTGAACTTAAATGAGCAGCCTGCTACAGTGCAGACTGCAGACATTTCAGAATAAGAGTCACGGTGTATGCGGGATGGTTTATAATTATTTTTTCCTGGTTATTATTGTTATTTTGTTTACACAACAAACTGTATATTTAACTTAATTTAATTTCTATTTAATTCATAGTAAACTACTGTATCTTCTGTCACATGAAGGGAAGACTAAGAACATTTGACACATTATTCAATATATTTTATAAAAAAAAAAAAAAAAAAAAAAAAAATCTTCATTAGTTGAAATAATCGTTAACTGAAAAAAAAAAAAATAAAAATATAAAAAATGTAAACTTCTTTTATTTTATCTAGATTCCAAGCTTTGGCTTAACCCAGGGGTCGGCAACCCAAAATGTTCAAAGAGTCATATTGGACCAAAAAAACAAAAAACAAATCTGTCTGGAGCCGCAAAAAATTAAAAGCCTTATATAAGCCTTATATGAAGGCAACACAGGCTGTAAGTGTATATTAGCTATATTTGCCTACTATCAAAATGACTAAGTAGGCTACAAATACATAATGAGGTATTCCCGAGGTATATATTTAAAAACTGCTGAAAGCTACAGAAAAAAGAAGCAAATGGATTCACAGAAACAGCTGGACTCCAGCCGAGAAACATGGATTTGCAGTTATCATTTTGTGTCAAATTGTTGGATTTTGAGGTAAAATCATTCCATATATATTGTATTGTTATATATTATGTTGACAAATCATCTATTAAATATTTTCCATCTTATATTCTGCATAATTGTGTGTTTTAAAATAAACACTGACAAAAACTATACTATAAAACTATATGTTTTAGGGATGGACAACGATATATATAACATCGTTAAGTGATTATGCGGATTTAAACCTAAGTTACCTATATTGTAGTTATATAAAATATTCACAGGCAGATTTGCTTTATGTATTTCCTCTGCGTCAAATCAGGCACATATAAAGGCAATTCAGGCACATTTTACTCGCGTTTTCTTAGTTTCCTCTATTAAATGCAGTCACGCAGCAGGTTCTTTTGCCAATCAGTCCAGCTGAGGGAGCGCGCTTTCGGCGGGAAAGTGACGTCGATGGCTATGACGCAAATCTTCGTTGACAGAAATGTTGAAATTTAATATTTATTATACACATTTTTACACCATTGGAAAACGTTAAGAATGTTTGTGTCATGTTTGTCCTCCTACAGAAACCATATGAAAACAAAAAATATATATTTTTTCCATTTTCATACATTTTTGAAAAAGCTCCAGGGAGCCACTAGGGGTGCGCTAAAGAGCCGCATGCGGCTCTAGAGCCGCGGGTTGCCTACCTCCGGCTTAACCTGATGTACTAAAATAACTAAAAAAGAAATAAAAAACTATAATGACATTTAAAAGCAAAAACTAAAAGACAAAAAAATGACTAAAAAACTAAAGAAAAATTAAAAATCAAAATTAATAATTTTTTTTTTAAACAAAAACTATAATAGTACCTCAATGATAAGTGTGTCGATCCCTGAAAAGCACTGAATTAAGCTCTCTTTCATGTCTTTTTGCACTTGAATGGTCATGAGTCACACTCTTTGTCTTTATGGTCAAAAGTGACCGAAGCCTTGAAATGAAACTTTTTTTTGTTTGTTTTTCAGGAAAACCAATGTAATATATTTTTGTTCAATAATATTTTTTGATTGTTATATAAAATGAGGGTATTTTATGATACTGTGCAATATTATACAGTTTTTATTAGCTATTTTTTCCCCATTGAAAATAATACACAATTTTTTTCTAATATATTTTTTTAATTATTTTTCAATTAAAGCAGTATTCCATGTTAAAATACACTGCGTTCCATTTCAGTAGAATAAACATTCAGGTTTTAGTTTTTCTAAGAAAATGTTTGTTTGTTTATTTATCCATGTCTTTTTAGATAACTGGTATCAATCTCAGACAAAATAATTTGCCAGATCTATGGAAACCCTACTTAGAGGTTGTTCCACATTATTAAGCAAGTCACAGTTCTCATGCAATATGGGGACAAAGAAAGATCTTTCTGAAGATGAAAAGCATGAAATGCAGTGCAATGTTGTGCAAAAGGCATGAAAACAACTAATATTGTGTGAAACTGAATGGAGATTATTGAATTATCATAAGATTTGTGAGTGATTTAGAGCACAGCAGAATTCAGTCAGATAAAGGCTTATTAAGAAAAGTTACTGTCAAAAAAATTAATCGTATTAAAAGGGCAGCTATAAAAAAAAGCCAGTGTTGAGCAGCAAACAGGTATTTGAAGCTGCTGGTGTCTCTGGAGTCTCAAGAAGCTCTCCATACAGGCTGGCAGTTGTGCGTAAAGATGCATTTTAGCCACCACTAACCAAACCTCACAAAGAGAAACATTTACAGTGGGTGTAGAAATACATGAAGACTCATTTTTAAATAGTTTTATTCACTGACTAATGCTGACTACAATGGATGGTCTAAATGGATGGATTTCTGGATGGTTGGTGAATGGCCACCACGTTCCAACAAGACTGCGACGTCAGCAAGGAGCTGGTGGTGATGATTTGGGCTGGAATATTGGGAAAAGAGATGGAGGGTATTAAAATGACTTTTGCAAGATATGTGAAGTTCATAACTGGCCATTTTCAGCTATGGTATAAAAAGGTGGATAGTGCATAGTAGAATGCACTATTGTACAATGCACTATGCACTATCCCATGCTGCAAAAAAACACCACAGCAATAAAACTGTTTGAAAATGCATTTCTTAACCCACTGTAAATGTTTCTCTTTGTGAGGTTTGGTTAGGGGTGGCTAAAATGCATCTTTACACACAACTGCCAGCCTGCATGGAGAGCTTCTTGAGACTCCAGAAACACCAGCAGCTTCAAATACCTGTTTGCTGCTCAACACTGGCTTTTTTTATAGCTGCCCTTTTAATACAATTGATTTTTTTGACAGTAACTTTTCTTAATAAGCCTTTATCTGACCGAGTTCTGCTGTGCTCTAAATCACGCACAAATCTTATGATAATTCGATAATCTCCATTCAGTTTCACACAATATTAGTTGTTTTCATGCCTTTTGCACAACACTGGACCATTTCATGCTTTTCATCTTCAGAAAGATCTTTCTTCCTCCCCATATTGCATGAGAACTGTGACTTGCTTAATAATGTGGAACAACATCTAAGTAGGGTTTCCATAGACCTGGCAAATTATTTTGTCTGAGATTGATAGCAGTTATCTAAAAAGACACGCATAAACAAACAAACAAACATTTTCTTAGAAAAACTAAAATCTGAATATTTATTGTACTGAAATCTTACTGATATGTCACTTGCATAATAATTTGGAACGCAGTGTAGAGACAATGCATTTAAAATCCAATTTTTTGAAGCTAGATTAGCGCCATCTGGTGGGGGTAAAAAAATAAAAACGTATGTAATGCCATGCTGTAACCACTAGATTCCTATTTAGTTCTATATAAAGTGGCTTATAAATTCTCTAGTTTTATTAAGATTTAGATTTATACTTAGACATTCTCAAAGACTACTTTTTGTCAAGGTTTAGATTTGTTTTTGTTTTGTTTTTTGTTTTGTTTTTTTAAATGATGATTTGAAGTGTCAGTTTTTGCATTCATTTTACTACAGTCAAACCTGAAAACAGGAGGACATTTTGTTACACACAAAATCAAAATTCAATAAAAATGTAACAAAAATGAACAGGAATGTTTTATCAGAGCCAATACAATCTTATTTCAACCTCTTATTTGAGTCTTATGGCCCAGTTTTGCCATATTGTTACAGCCACACCAGTCTATTTTGCACTTTTGGCATTTAGGAGTGTCACCCCTTCATTGCTGTGCACTTTTTTCTGCACAGTGGCTGATTTGTAGTTTGTACCATCAAAAGTTTCTCTGAGTTTTCATATTTTTTCATATTTCCCATTCATTTGTTTGGTCATTTTTGACCGAAAAGTAGTGTGACTTTTTTTTTTTTTCATGTGTTCATATTGCTAATGCGAAAAAAGTCACCAAGTTTCATCTCATTCCGATGAAGCTACGATTTTTAACATTTCAAAATATAAAATGTTTCGGTCAAAAATGACCGAAGAGGGCCAGAGGGTTAAATCAATCAGACATCTATCATTCTATCCTATTCTGCAATAGGATTAGCTACTTGTAAATTTGAATTAGTGAATTTGCATTATACAATCCAAGTTACTTTTTTAAATACACATATAATAAAGAGTATAAACTATATATAATCACATCTTAGTAAGATGTAAGTCAACATTTGAACCAATTTTAAAAAAAATATATATTTTTCACTTTTTTTACATTTGTATCATTAGATTGTCACACCCTATACTTACATTTAAAAGTATAATTCGGCAATTTTCTTTTAAAAAATCCTGTCGTCACCAGTGCGCAATGAATTCTGGGCTAGGCCACGGGAAATGAAGGATGCATTTGAAGGAGCCTTCAAATCAGGACAGCCTTCGTTGCGCCGCGCCGACGCAATCGGCCTTCGAAGGATGCGGCCTCTGAATTGGGACGCAGCCAAAGTTTCCCAACTCTGTTCTAGAGGCACACCAACAGCTCACATTTTCAATCTCCTCCTAATTAAACACACCTGATTTAACTCATTAGTTGGTCAATAGAGACTCCAAGACCCTAAATGGATTAGTAAAGTATTCACTAACAATGATATAGAATTGAATTGTGGAGAGAATTGCGAAATCGCATGTCGGTTCAACAGTTGTTTGTATGTATAATGTGCAGCTTCAAGTTGAAGCATTAGAAGTCTACAAATGTCAGGAAAAGGCTTTAATTCTTCATTCCTTCAAAGGTAGTAAAGTTAAGTCTGAACATTTAAGTCTCTTAGTGGCATTAAATTAATCAGAGGTCATCAGGGTATGAAATGTTTGCTGTGTATGCTGCGCTCTCAGCAAGAGGGACTCATTTCAATAAAGTAGCTTTAAAAATGATGAATTAGTCCATTTTAATGTGGCTGCTTTTCTCTCTGCCAGGGTGTATCAAGGCTATGCTTTACATCGCATTCTAATTTATTTTCACATTATGAAATATCCGCATCAGAGGCTAGAAATAATGGAGAGGAGCAGGAAGTTTTTTTTTTTTTTTTTCTGCCTCTATCTCTTCTCTTATCCAATCGCTCGCTTAGTGCTTAGATGGGAGACAGAGTTCACGGCCACAAGATGAGGACATTGAGCGGGGTGACAGAGAGACGATTCAGTGTGTGAGGAGAGCTCTGATCAAGCATTCAGATTAAAGTATTCTCTCCTGCCCGAGGACAGCTCTCGATACACAACCCCTCGTGAACAATCTGTGTGTGTGTGTGTGTGTGTCACTGGGAGTGGGGGAGGACTCCCTTCATCTTTGAGGTCACTGGCATCCAGCTTTGGTATAAATGGAACAGTTTTCATTCAGCCATCGCACAGAAGAATACAATAAAGCGTAGCCTATATGCTAGGCGTGAAAAGATTCACTCGTTTTCTCAATGCTTCAATTACAAATTCTGCCGATGCATATGCATCGATCGTGAAACATGAATTGTTTAACCATGGATTGTTTGTTTCAGTCAATCGATTTAAAATGCTACAAATCAAATGAATTGCGATTCAGTGAAGTATCATTCAGTATTTTAAAAGCCTACAGGACGGTCTTGAGTCAAACCCTCACAAACCATTGATAAAGATGCCAACTCATTGTGCGGCCACTAGAACTGAAATAAAACACTTTAGATGTGTATATATGAGACCTTGATGAAACTAAATGTATCAGATAATATTGTAATATTTGGATTTGTTTACTGATGCAGGGTTGCCACAGTCATGCAAAACCTGGAAATAATAGTCAATTTCAAAATGGTTATTTCCAGACCAAGAAAAGATGAATCGTTGAAAGAATTGATTCACACCACTACTATATGCTATTTCATATTCACTTTTGTTGATGTAACAATATAGTTTGCCTAATATATCCTTTTATCACCCACCCTCAGAAAATCTCAGAATTTCTGAATCTGATCACTTTGAAAATTAAAAGCGCACCTCAAGCCACGCATAGGAATCATTCTGTCCCCTGTTCAAGACAAGTTACGTACCAACAATGAATATATATATATATATATATATGAAGTCTTAAGATGCAAAAGCCTCTAAGTGCAATCTGAAATTTTCTTCTAAAATAAGCATTTTTATCAAGCTCAGATGTTTACTTTCAGTTATTTTAAAGGCAATGAAAATGACCTATTAATTGCCATTAAAGTGGAATTACTGAACCTAAACATACGAGCTTGATAAAAATGCTCATTTTAGAAGAAAATTTCAAATGGCACTTAGAGGCTTTTGCATCTGATGTTTTCATATATATATATATATATATATATATATATATATATATATATATAGGTTAGTGGTTTAGTCAAATCTCTTAACACTAACTATAAGGAAGTCCCTAACTATAAACAAACAAGCAAACAGTTAACCAACACCACTGATTTTATCCAGTCTCCTTACTTATCTGATTGACAGCAGAAGTACAGTTTATAGCCTGGAGGCGTCCATGAAGGGACACTGGACCAACTTATGCTGAGCAGTGAGCTCTGTGTGAGAGCCAAAGCCCAGCAGGAAGCTAATAGTCTGTTCCAGTGGGGCCCCTGAGGCATTATGTCAAGCCCTTGACTACTTCACACTCATTAAGAATCATGTGCCACAATTTCACACTACAGTAGGGGAACAAAGAGGTGACTGGAGTTCACTTTTACTGGTTAAATGTCAATGTCATCAATCAATGTCAGTCTGACTGGTTTAAAGACGCCATACAATGATACAACGATTTGCTTCCTGTTATTGCTAGTGGGAGTGATATTGATTATTTAACATTGTATTGGACAAAAAAAAAAAAAAAAACTGGAACCACTGGAATTTATTTCTAGGGACCTTTTTTTCCCCCTGGAAAAGACAAACAATTACCTTATAATTACCTTATTAAATAATTATTATAATTAATTTATTAAATGTAAAAAAAATACCTTATAATTACTGTATAATTACCTTAATAAATAATTATTATAATTACCTTATTAAATGTATCTCTTTTGACAAATACTTAAAGGGTTAGTTCACCCAAAAATAAAAATAATGTCATTTATTACTCACCCTCATGCCGTTCCACACCCGTAAGACCTTCGTTCATCTTCGGAACACAAATTAAGATATTTTTGATGAAATCCGATGGCTCAGTGAGGCCTGCGTAGACAGCAATGGCACTTCCTCTCTCAAGATCCATTAATGTACTCTAAACATATTTAAAACAGTTCATGTGAGTTCAGTGTTTCTACCTTAATATTATAAAGCGACGAGAATACTTTTTGTGCGCCAAAACAACAAAATAACGACTTCGGAGCTTTACGAATCGAATCAGTAATTCGGATCTCCTATCAAACGGCTAAACTGTTACTATATTACGGCTGAATTATTAATCGCATATTAGTAATTGTGTCTCATGAGCTTGTCTTTATATATTCACATGTCCTTGCAATTACTTATACATTCATTTATTCAAGCAGCGTGTTTGTTTTGTTGAGAGACAAAATGGCTATTGAGGGTCCAGTTCTACCGAAGAACATTTTTCAATGCCCCACTTCAGAGGCTGGAGACATTTCTACTGTCATTTTCCTCTAGTGCTTCAGGGTAATTCTTCTCTCCCCTCTATTTCTGCGGCAGTGCAGTGTGTGGCCGTCTGAATTGTGTGTTATTACCCAGCTGGAGACAATATCATTACTACATATTTGCTGTCAAGGGTCTGCAAAGAATGGTAGCACCGTGGGCCTTGGTGATCTAACAAGCTCACACGGTGCTGCTGAATTACCCACTCCTACCGGCAGGAAGTCAAACACTAGCCGTTTGATAGATGACTGAACAAATGAGCGTCTCTGTCTCACAACCCCCCTCCTTCCCTCCATCACGGCTGAGGTGAGAACACACCTCGCTGACATTACTGCCACTGACCGTTTTCTTCTCTATATGCAACCCATTCAACATTTATTTTAATGTTTCGGCGCTTACTCTTACATGTATTATAATGTTTTGGGCTTATTGGACATCATTTTAAAAACGTTGTAATATCGTAATTAAGAAAACTAGAAACTTAATTCACAATGACAGTTTCCTGATTTTTGAATATGACAGGTTTCTGCCAACAACTTATGATACATTTCATCCTAAGCATTTTTTATTAAGAAAACAGTGGCAAAAAATGTTAGTTTTTCCACATCAAAAATATGCACTGCTGTTTTTCTGAGAAAATCATTTGAGTCACATATCCATCATTAAAATGTCATGGATATGTTGTCATTATCCTGAAATGAAAAAAAAAAAAAAAGTCATAAAGTATATTCCACACATAAAACTTTACGGTCTGTTGCTACAAATAAAAATAACACTTTATGTAATTTATATGATTTTAGTATGTATAGTATATATAAGTCAAATTCAGGTAAATTTGATCAAATTATTGTGCACATAATTTATCGAAATTCAGTCTATATTCAATATTTTGTTAGCAATTGGCATATCACAGCTTTTGATCTGCTTCATAATAGTACTTCTTGGGTTTTTTTTTTTTTTTTCTCCATAAAAAAATCAACCTACAAATAAAAGGTTTGTCTCAGAGCATGTGTTATTTTAGTATAATAATATTTATTCATATTTTAGAGTAGTTTTTTTATGTGTACAAATTTATTTTTAGTTAAATGATAGTACAAGTTTTAGTAATTTTATGTGCTTTTGTCATTTTTATTAGTAATTTTTTATTTTTTTATTTTTATTTTTTTCAGTTTTAGTGAAACTGTCACGATCACCTGTGAGAGTGCCTTCAGCCTCTAGAGGGCACTCCTTCCCGGACTCATTGTTTCACTCATTTCATGAACTACATTTCCCATATACACTCCCTGGACTAATTACCATTCATCATTGCACCCAGCTGTTTTGTGTTTGTTAATTAGTGTTTGTCTATTTAATCTCAGTTGTGTCTGTCCCTGGTTGTGGTTCGTTGTATTTGTTACGTGCACTGTTTATATCTCTGGCTTGTTGTTTTGTGGACTGATTACCTGGATTTTGACCTCTTGCCTGCCTTGGATTACGTTTCTGGACTCCCCAATAAATACTTATGCTGCACTTGGATCTGTTACATCTTGTTCTTGTGCACCCGTGACAGAACGAACCACCACTATGCAAGGATCCAGCAGCAGGAGACTCCGGTCATCAGTGGGGGCTGAGGAGGCTCAGGCCCTTTTGGCGACTCTCCGCCAGAGGAGAATGGGAGTGCGGGCATTCGTCCAGAAGTTCTGGTCACGGGCGGAGGGGTATGGTCTCTCTGATACGGTCCTCAAAGACACTATTAATAACTGTCTGGATAGACCTCTGCCGCAGTGGGAGATGGAGCTGGTAAGGGGGTTAAACTTTTGGAATTTCTCCAATTACCTGCATCTGCGTGGGAATGGGCCGCTTCGACTACCTCCAGCACCCGCTCCAGCCCGTGTGCCCGCTCCAGCCCGTGTGTCCTTTCCAAGGCCTGCTCCAGTCCATGAGTGCGTCCCAGCCCGTGAATCCGCTTCAGAGGCCTCAGAGGAGGTTGGCACTGAGTCTCCGCTTCCCACATCTAAAAGGAGGAAGAGGAGGAGGAAGGCTTCCATTCCCCAAAACCCGGAGGCCTTTCCAGAGCCCGCTCCAGCCAGTGAGTCCACTCCAGAGCCCGCTCCAGCCAGTGAGTCCGCTCCAGCCAGTGAGTCCGCTCCAGCCAGTGAGTCCGCTCCAGCCAGTGAGTCCACTCCAGAGCCCGCTCTAGCCAGTGAGTCCACTCCAGTCCCGCATGCTCTCCCTGTCAGTCCCGTGATGGCCAGGAGGTCTGTCTTCACTTTTTATATTTTGGCTGTCTTGCGTGCCTGGAGGATGCACTCAGAACAGCCCGAGCCCGCTCCAGCCAGTGAGTCCGCTCCAGAGCCCGCTCCAGCCAGTGAGTCCACTCCAGAGCCCGCTCCAGCCAGTGAGTCCGTTCCAGAGCCCGCTCCAGCCAGTGAGTCCACTCCAGAGCCCGCTCCAGTCAGTGAATCCACTCCAGAGCCCGCTTCAGTTAGTGAGTCCACTCCAGAGCCTGCTCCAGCCAGTGAGTCCGCTCCAGCCAGTGAGTCCGCTCCAGCCAGTGAGTCCGCTCCAGCCAGTGAGTCCGCTCCAGCCAGTGAGTCCGCTCCAGCCAGTGAGTCCGCTCCAGTACGGCATGCTCTCCCTATCAGTCCGGTGATGGCTAAGAGGGCTGTCCTCACGTTCTATGTTTTGGCGGTCTTGCGTGCCTGGAGGATGCTCTTAGAGCAGCCCCAGCCTGAGCACGCTGCCGTCCCAGAGCAGCCCCAGCCTGAGCACGCTGCCGTCCCAGAGCAGCCCCAGCCTGAGCACGCTGCCGTCCCAGAGCAGCCCCAGCCTGAGCACGCTGCCGTCCCAGAGCAGCCCCAGTCTGAGCACGTTGCCGTCCCTGAGCAGTTCTAGTCTGAACTCGTTGCCGTCCCAGAGCAGTTCCAGTCTGAGCCCGCTGCCCTCCTTGAGTCCTCCGCTCTCCCTGATACGGCCACGGAGGCCGTCATCGAGCTGTCCGCTCTCCCTGATACGGCCACGGAGGCCGTCACCGAGCTGCCCGCTCTCCCTGATATGGCCATGAAGCACCCTTGGCCTACTGCCCTGCCGCCGTCCAAGCCTTCTGCTCTGCCGCCACCGCCCAGATCTTCTGTCCTGCCGCCGTCAACCAAGCCGTCTGTCCTGCCACCGTCGTCCAGGCTTCCTGCCCTGCTGCCACTGCCCCGGCCGTTGGAACCGTTGGAACCCGCCTGGTCAGTTCCGCCAGCACCGCCCTGGCACTCAGCCAGGATTCCAGAGGCGCTGGCACCAGCCTGGTCAGTTCCTCCAGCACCACCCTGGCACCCAGCCAGGACTCTAGAACCGCTGGAACCAGCCTGGTCAGTTCCTCCAGCACCACCCTGGCTATCAGTTGGGGACCCTGGATCTGGCCCACCATCCCTCCCCCTGATCCTCCTCCTGTCCACCTCCCTCCTGAGTTTTTTTTTTTGTGTTTTTGTTTTTTGTCTGGTGGAGCGTCTGGTAGCCGCTCCTTTGAGGGGGGGTAATGTCACGATCACCTGTGAGAGTGCCTTCAGCCTCTAGAGGGCACTCCTTCCCGGACTCATTGTTTCACTCATTTCATGAACTACATTTCCCATATACACTCCCTGGACTAATTACCATTCATCATTGCACCCAGCTGTTTTGTGTTTGTTAATTAGTGTTTGTCTATTTAATCTCAGTTGTGTCTGTCCCTGGTTGTGGTTCGTTGTATTTGTTACGTGCACTGTTTATATCTCTGGCTTGTTGTTTTGTGGACTGATTACCTGGATTTTGACCTCTTGCCTGCCTTGGATTACGTTTCTGGACTCCCCAATAAATACTTATGCTGCACTTGGATCTGTTACATCTTGTTCTTGTGCACCCGTGACAGAAACTAAACCGGTTTTTATTTAAGTTAGTTGCCAAGCCAACATTTCTAATTCTCATTTAGGGTTTCATATCCATTTATTTTTTTATTTTATTTCAGCTTTATTTAAATGGTAACACTTTACAATAAGGTTCGTTAGTTAACATTAGTTAGTTAACATGAACTAATAATGAACTGCACTTCTACAGCATTTATTAATCTTTGTTCATTTTAATTTCAACATTTACTATTAAAATCTTGTTAACAGTTAATGCAACTAACATGAACAAACTATGACGGCTGTATTTTTATTAACTAACATTAACAAAGATTAGTAAATACTGTAACAAATGTATTGCTCATGGTTAGTTCATGTTACATTAACTAATGTTAACAAATAATCCTTATTGTAAAGTGTTAAATTAACCAAAAAAATATTTTTAATAGTTTTAGTTAACACTGTCACAGAGCCAGTTTTCATATTGTGAAAGGGTCCATCCAGCATATCAAGCATTGCTTTGTTTTAACATAAAAAAAGGCAAATGTAGCTTTTCCAAAGCTACATTTTAAGAGAATACATATATATGGCTAGACACACAAGACCACAACGCCTTTGAGGCGCCACTGTCATTTGTTTTAACGAATACATGTGACTATGAAACAGATCCATGAATGCACAATTTCATTGTGTATTTTCCCATCTCACAAAACACAGAATTTTAGCCAGCTATAACCTCAGACTATTGAACTGCAAATAAAGAGAGAGAATGGCTTGTAATGCCTTTTGGATTTGCCACAATTTGCACAAGGAACAGAAAATCCTTGATCTGCGCTTTGAGACAGTTTCAAAGGCAGATCGCTACACTGAATATCTGACAAAACCAAAATAAAACCGATGTGAGGTCATTCTCGTGCACATCTCGAGTGAAGTGAAAAACTTGGTGTAAAGGGAAAGAAAATGAGAGAGAGAGAACGCTCTGTAGCAGCTTTGAAGGTAAACAGAAAGCCATGATGAGGCAGGGCATCTTTAGCACACTACAGCAAACACAGCCAATCATAATGGTGAGAGTCCTTGATTTCTTGGAACAATAAAGGAGAGACTTGGAGAATGCAAAATTTATGCCTCTCAATTTACCTGTATTCGATGGGAATTGTGAGCTTCATTTCAGCGTCCTCACCACGGAAGTCCTCAGTCGTTGTTAAGGGCCATGCATAAAGTGAGCTGCTTTATTCTTTTAATCATAAAACCTCTTGACTTTAATGCATTTAAGAAAAGGTATGTTTGATATCAAATATCCTGCCACACACTTAAAGGGCTCTGTTTGGCTGGCCGTAATTCAGCAAGCAGGTGGATGACTCGCCCTTAATATGCTTGGACATTTCAAATCTGTTTGTATTATTTCTTGAGCATATCACTTTCTTTTTTCTTTCTTTTTTTTTTTTTTGGTAAAAGTTGGCATATCATGCTCAAGAATTGCTTCCTGATATGGCTTGAGATCATTCTCAAAATTAACATTCAAAAACAGAAGAATCTGCAAGAATTTTTGGCAAGTTTAATATGCTAACAAAGTAGGCCACTTGAGTAGGCTGCTACACTTGTGTTAAATGATATTTTATCAAGACCCGCTTTATCTTATAGTTTCATTAAACTTTCTTCGCTTGATGTTGTTGTAAATAACAGGTGCTAATATTGTATAATATTACATAATTATTTCCTAAAACATCTGAAGCTACATCTGTATATGGGTCATCTGTATTTTTTTGTCCAAAGACCTTAATAATAATAATAAACAAAGATATGACATCCAAAGTATGTAGTACAACTAGATCTCTTTTATTGAATCCAAAAGGTTTTTTATATTTTGCTACATATGAAAGAAGAGTCAAAAGCTCATTCGGTTTAACCGTCCAAAGTCCAATACAGCCATTTCATTTGTAATTATAATATCTTAAAATGTAATAAATGTATATTTTTTTTTTTATTCTGGCATGATTTTATAACATCATATATCAACATAGTGCAAAATGGTATTAAAATTGTGTGTAGAAGTCATTGCGTTGTTATGAGAAAGAATTAAATTTATGTCATTTGGAGTAACCAATATAAAGGGACCATTTTGGATCAAGTCATGAGGTCAGTATCATGTGACAGGATGTGACATCATTCAGACACCTGCAAAGGACCACGTGGTCGTGAAGCAAAGTAATTAATTATCTTTTAACTATTTGAAAATTCATGTTTTCACTTGCTCATACGCATTTCCCGAAACATCAGGTCATTCGGTACAACCGCTATAAAAAATGGAAAATGATGTAATATTTTAAAAACGTACTAAATATAAAATGGTTGATTGTCCTTTTGCTAGCTAGATATCAGCCTGTTAGCATTGTTTGAAAATATTGTCATTCGGTATAACCAAAAGTGTCATTCGGTAAAAACCGAAATTTTGGTTAAACTGAATGACTTTTTTGGTGACAAATTTTGTCCATCTTGTAAAAAAATGACAAAAGCAGTGTTCATTGATTATAAAAAAACACATAATCTCATTGTTAACACTTAATAAAACTTCAAAATTAATTATATTTCTATTATGTTTTTTATTTACACTTCTCAAAACCTTATTCGTCAATGACCTTTGCAATGACCTTATTCGCAGACATTTGCTGTTCATGTTCATTCTAGTTTTTGTTATTATCTTTTAACTTCTGAAATTCATGTGGGACATATCAGACAATGATAAACTGTGAAGTGCCTCATGGATGACGCATATTTGTCTCAAAATTAATTATATTGACATCAAATATAATACATAGTGGCCCAATTTCAGGGCTTAGATTGTGCCAGGATTAGGCCTTAGTTCAATTAGGGCATTTAAGTAGCTTTTATAAACGGCCCTTAGAAAAGAAAAAAAACAAAAAAAACAATTACTGGTGTGCATCTTGAGACAAAACAATGGCACTGATATATTTTAAAGGGTTAGTTCACCCAAAAATGAAAATAATGTCATTATTTACTCACCCTCATGTCATTCCACACCCGTAAGACCTCCATTCATCTTCAGAACACAAATTAAGATATTTTTGATGAAATCCGTGATCTTTCTGGCCTCCGATAGACTGCAACACAATTACAACTTTTAAGGCACAAAAAGCTATTAAAGACATCATTAAAATAGTCCATCTGACTGCAGGGGTTCAACCTTAATGTTATGAAGCGAGGAAAATACTCGAAAAAAAAAAAAAAAAAACTTTATTCAACAATTTTTCCTCTTCCCTGTCAGTCTGTTACGCAGTTGGCACAGTGAACACATTGCAGAGCTTCTGTGTTTACGTCAGAATGCCGAATCATTATTGGCCGGCTCCTGCGTCAGCATCACACGCATGCCTCGAGCTGCTCACGTGAACAGCGTCAACCGATACTGAGCCAGTGTTCTGACGTAAACAGTGTAGGAGACTGACAGGGAAGAGAAGGAATTGTTGAATAAAGTCGTTATTTTTGTTTCTTTTTTGCACACAAAAAAAGTATTCTCGTACGGGTGTGGAACGACACGAGGGTGAGTAATAATTAATGACAGAATTTTCATTTTTGGTCGAACTGACGCTTTAAGATATGTCAGTGCAAGTTTCTTTCACTTAAAACAGCTCAAACATGCATTTTGTCTGTGAAAGCAGGGGTATATGATATATATGATATTGTTGATTCATATTCATATTCTCATACTGTATATTCCATTAACAAACAGAGCATGCTCAGTGGCTCTTCAATTTGCCGGAGTACTCTGACCTGATATTATCAACAAAATCAGATTAACATTCTGCAACCCTAAATAAATGAATTGCGAAGAAACACGTCCACAGGATATCAATAAAGAAGTGATCTGACAATGTTGAAATTTGCTGCTACCACATTAACCCAGTTTTAATGGGATTTCAGACAGATAATGGCACAAATTAATGTTTCCTTTCAAGTGAATGTGCTAACTATGACAAATTGATTCCCTGTTCTCTCCTGAGCTTTTTCTTTTTTGGCTCTATTTTAATTTTAGATGAAGCAATAAGAGATTAATGGTTGCTATCTCATCTTTTCACATCTAATGAAATTACAGAAGAGGATATGATTAGTTGAACAATGGCATAAGAACCCACTTTATGCAAGCAATCTCGCGTTAAAAGGAGCTGAAAATTGACACAGGCTGAAGAGGAGGGAATTTGGCAGTATATGCCCACGTCTGTGTCTATGGATTATGGATTTCCACCCAGGGATTTTAATGGAGCTATACACAAAAGTCATCTGCGGCCAACCAGTGCTACTCAAAACCTTGGAACGTTAACTTTGTTATTGTTTAATGGTCATTCATGGCTGAAGGATGCGGATCACAAGCCAGTAATGTGGGGCTGCTGTTTGTTTGGGACTAAC
This sequence comes from Megalobrama amblycephala, assembly GCF_018812025.1. Taxonomy (NCBI): domain Eukaryota; kingdom Metazoa; phylum Chordata; class Actinopteri; order Cypriniformes; family Xenocyprididae; genus Megalobrama; species Megalobrama amblycephala. The sequence continues at coordinate 7,445,068 of NC_063048.1, read as the reverse complement.
AAAATGCACCACTGGGTCTTTTAGATACGGCCTAAAAAACAAACATGCCTCTCTAGTTCTCTGATGGCGCCGCTAAACAGAAACAATGCCTGGTCAAGGCTCCTTGCGCCCAGTCTCTAGAAGAAATAACACCACCGGTTTGGTACATTGTTCAGATTGATCAGGCTTCTGAAGCCTAAATCTTGCTTTTTGGTCTTTATCTAATTAGCTAATCCATAAGGCGGCGAAACGTGCTCTGTGTTATAAATGAAAGCCATAGGCAGACATGGGGCTCAACATTATCCTGGAACATGGCTATTTAAATATCGACTGTAAACTTTTTTTATGTTAGGAGAAAAAGACCACAGAAGGAAACGTAGCAAACCGACAGTCAATTATACAGTTATCTATCTATCTACTAGAGCCCAACTGATATTAGTTTTTGGGGGCCAATGCTGATACCCATATTAGGGAGTAAAAAAGGTCAGATATTGATATATCAATTTCTCCTTTTATAGGGGTGCAATGGTTCAAATTACTCACGGTTTTAGTGTCACGGTTTCGGTACTGCTTGGTAAGTGCTATGTTCAGGGAAAATAGGACAACTGTCAAATAAAAATAAAGGAAAAAAAGAACAAATAATCAAACTACAAGCAACAGCAGGTATTTCAGGTATCTAACAGTAGTTTTCAGGTACAGAAAATTAATAATATAAAATAACACTGCATATTGGCATAAATCACTGCTCATATTTGAGTATTTGGCACTCGCAGTGAACCAAGTTTACAGAGTGACCGTTTTGTCCACGCTTTTTGATCATCGCTGTTGTAATGTATTGGGAAGACAGAATGCGTATTCATCGACTGAAACATACATTAGCTGAACTCTGTCTGTCTGTTTTACACGTTGCTATTTTCAACAAACCAGTAGCTGGAGATGTCACTTAATACACTTTAACACGTAATATACATGTGAAAGACGTCACCTTTTTCACAAATTCACGTTTTTGTAGTTTACACAGAGACAATAACAAAAACATGCACTTTTAAACCCGTTTTCAAAAGTTTGCATTTTCAGGCCCCCAGGACGTGTTAAAGGAACACTCCACTTGTTTTGAAAATAGGCTTATTTTCCAACTCCCCTAGAGTTAAACAGTTGAGTTTTACCGTTTTCGAATCCATTCAGCCGATCTCCGGGTCTGGCGGTACCACTTTTAGCATAGCTTAGCATAGTTCATTGAATCTGATTAGACCATTAGCATCTTGCTCAAAAATGACCAAAGAGTTTCAATATTTTTCCTATTTAAAACTTGACTCTTCTGTTGTTACATCGTGTACTAAGACCGACTGAAAATAAAAAGTTGTGATTTTCTAGGCTGATATGGCTAGGAACTATACTCTGATTCTGGCGTAATACTCAAGGAACTTTGCTGCCGTACCATGGGTGCAGCAGGCTCAATGATATCACGCAGGCTCACACACAGGCATTCGACGCATGCGCAGTTTTGAGCAATCATGAGTTACAACCCATGTAAACATGAGAGTACTTTCTAACCTCTTCACACAATCTCTCGTCTATGTAGGCCTCCATTGTCGCTGTAGCTTGCATGCGTTCCGGTCTGTTCTGTTTATGCAGTTTTTCTTTGACTACCTTGTGAATCGACACCCCCAGGGCACGGTTGCCTCCTTGTGGATAAACTAATTACTACAAAAAAAAAATGTGCATAAGTATGCACTGTTACAAAAATCTGACTGTGCATGTACTCTTCTGATGACGAAATTCGAGTCACACGCACTGTGACACACTGACCCTCGCGTACATGTAAAAAATGTAATATACTTTGGACTTAAATGACCAGCCAAAATTAATAAAAAGTTTTTCGTTTTTAGTTGAAAGTGGTGTTGTGTAAACAGCTCCTTAAAACAAATGATTCGTTAATCTAATCTAAATGGCTGCAGGATAATCTAAGCTGATATTTCTGTTAAAAAAAATGCAATTTCCAAATCAGAGAGGAAACTTCAGGCTCTTCTTCAAAAAGATCAGTAACCTCTCTTTTAGACCCAAGAGGCTTTCAAGCAATGCTAAGAATTGAAATGCAGAGCTTGAGAGATAAGGTCAATAAGGTTATGAAGATATGGTCAAAACTAAACTACAGAGGCAGGCCATTTTTTAAAGAGGAGAACTGCTCTGTAAAGCTGCCTGCTAGCAGTCATCAGTCTCATTAAGTGTGATTCAGGCTCTGAGGCTCAGCATGTTTTGCATGCAAATCTTGTTTCTACCAAAAGACTTGGAATTTTAGCATATCCTTGAGAGATCAAATAATGTCCATTGGCAGCAGATTCTTGGTTGAGTGCAATGACGCAATGAGCCTACAACAACGAGCATCTATAGATGCTAGCGTCAGTTCATTGCGGAACTATCGTTTCCGCATCCTTCGTATTGCCGGCTTGAGGAGTCCTGCACCTTTCGCGTGAATTTACCCCGCCAGTCTCCTCAACTATCAAAACAGGGGTCCGTTATGTTTGGAGGATATGCAGGAGCCCTCATTGGTGCATTTCAGATTCAATTTAGCGGTTTCTCCCCCCTCTTCTTTTAAAAAGGGTTTCTTTTTTCCATAGCTCGTTTCTTTTGAATACCGTGGCACAGCATTTATCCCTGTCCTTCACATATCCTCGGCTCTGCAGTCTGCTGCTGCCTTTGACGTTGCTTATGTGTCCTTAGGAATAAAAAGAAGGTGGGGGTGGGGGTGGGGGGAGAGAAAATAAAATGAGCTATTGTTTTCCTTTGATTCCGGGCAACAGTTCAGATATGGCAAGGGCACTGAGCCAAGCTCTCCGCAACAGACGTCGCTAGCGACGCAATACAAAACCCACAGCAAAATACACATTTGTAGGCGTCTCGCACCAGGTTGTGGCTATACGAGACTCCTTTTTTGCAGGGTTCAGGGGTGTTCTTAGGGGTTGAGAACGAAGGTGGGGGAACGGAGGTGCTGCCGCGGACCTCGGCGAGGACAGCCAATCTCCTCATTCAAGCCTGCCTCCACACAGCTCATATTGTCAGTTTGCCAGTTTAAAGGAACCTTGAGCAGCATCAAAGATCTTTTCAAAGCCTTAATCCTAATAGGTCGTGGTTTGTTCTGTCACATCAAAGACGCGAGCGAGGGAGGTACAGAGGGGAAGAATGCGTCGGGGGGAGCTGGCAAAGATTCTTATGGGGAAGATTGGCAGAGGATTTGCGGCACGGCGTGCACTAAAATCTGAAATATCGGCCATGGAAAGCCTGCTGTAATAGATATGAAATGGGCCTTCTCAACACCATGAAAGGCTGACATTTGCTGAAAGATTGTCACGAGAAGCCCTTTTATTCCCTGCCATCTATCAAGCGTTTGTACTGCCACCTTGTCCGTACTGGAAATTCGCAAGTGTCACTCTCGGCGGCTTGTGCCGGATTGGTCATTTCCAATGGTTCTTTTTTCCCCCCGTTAACTGCTTCAGCTGGAGAACTTTCCAGGCGAAACCCGAGGAAATAAATATGTTATCTTGCACGTGTGTGTTTACTTCTCACCTCTTGACACTTTAATCTGTAGTTCAGTGTCTCATGCATTCAAACCATACAATCGTCTTACACAAAGCCACGTCCTGTGAACCAACATGACATAAGTGCTTCGTTAATTAGCCGTCTGTGGGAAATCAGGCTATCGATTTTCTGTCGCCACGTCAGAAAAGAGGCCCTTTGTCTTCACGGCCGTCCGCCCTGCGTACACGATAGCGGTGATAAACCGTGCCTTTCACCGACAAGAAGATACTAATAAAACTAACCTAAAAAAAGAGGTAGATCCAAGCTCAGTCGGAGACGTGGGGGAAAGGAAAGATAATGATGATGCTGAGCTCTCTAAACATTTTGAGTCAACATGAAGAAATAATTCACTGAAGTGACTGGGTTTGTTTTTTTGTTTTTTTTTATACAGAGGGAAGCTAAACTCTGGAGTTTCAGAGGACTGGCTGGTTGTGTGTTTGTGTGATGATGGCCTGTCTGAAATCCCTCTGGTGCTTGTTATTTCACACCCCTGTGGCTGCAAGTTTGACAACAATCCCTTAAAAACTAGCAATAAAACTTACTGGGGTAACAAGGTTAATCTGAGTCTGAAAAGACTGTTGTTCTTAGCCATCCAAATAGGTCCCTAAAGAGCCACTTAAATCTTTAGGTTTTTGTTGACTTGGACCAAGAAAATATGGGAAGCCAAATTGGATAATGGTGTTGCACAATGATACAAAAATAATCTAATGAAAATGATAAATGCCATAAATTAGTGACCATTTTACATGCACATCATTTCCTGATTTAAGCTTTAAATTCCTTGAGGCTTAATTCTGGGGGAAAAAAAAAGGCTTACATGCTTCACACCTACTGTGCGATGAGCATATATTCAGAATAAACAAACAATTGCATGTTTTCCCCCCTCAGCTAATTTCTCGCTTTTGGTGTTTATTAATTCTTTTAGTAATTCTGCACAGTGTTGTAGTTAACTCAATAATTATCATTCATGTCCTTGACAATGAGGAAAATGTAGGTCACGGGACTATAATGGTGCTTTCAGTCATCTCTACTGATTTCTTCAGTCGTTCGCTTTCATTTGGACATGTGCATGTTTAAATTAATATTCCGTTATGGTGGATATTCCGAAATATCCAATTAATACAAGCACATGCCAGCTGTGTTTTACAATAGCTGTGTTCTAGAAGTCAGATTGTTAGATTAAACTGGTTAACGTGATTACATAATCCATATTCTAATATTAATTGTAGTTTGGTTGTACATGAAATTTTTCCATGTAATGTACACTGAAAAAAAAATGGTGTAGAAACAGTAAATTGTACAAACAATTACAAACTGTAACACTTTATTTTACAGTGCCGTAGTTACACTATACTACATGTACTTATTATAGTAATAACAGTAAATTATGCATAATCACAAGTAACCCTTACTGTAACTCTATAGTAAGTACATGTAGTTAATTAATAGTACTCAGTACTTATTTGAGTAATTACAATGTAACTACAGCACTGTAAAATAAAGTGTAACCTATATACTTGTTAAATTTTGATTTTAAAGGTGCTGTAGAACGTCTTTTCAAAAGATGTAATACAAGTCTAAGGTGTCCCCTGAACGTGTCTGTGAAGTTTCAGCTCAAAATACCCCATAGATTTTTTTGAATTAATTTTTTTAACTGCCTATTTTGGGGCATCATTAACTATGCGCCGATTCAGGCTGCGCAGCCCCTTTAAATCTCTCGCTCCCTGCCCTCCCGAGCTCTCGACTATAAGTGAATATAAGCTAATATAGCTAATATTAGCTAATATAACCCTCAAATGGATCTTTACAAGATGTTCGTCATTCATGCTGCATGCATGCATCGATTCCTGTGAGTATAGTATTTGGATGTTTACATTTGATTCTGAATGAGTTTGAGGCTATATGCTCTGTGGCTAATGGGCTAATGCTACATTGTTGGAGAGATTTATAAAGAATGAAGTTGTTTTTATTCATTATACATATTGCAAGTGTTTAATAATGAAAATAACGACGGCTCTTGTCTCTGTGAATACAGTAATAAACGATGGTAACTTTAACAGTACATTAGCAACATGCTAACGAAACATTTAGAAAGACAATTTACAAATATCACTAAAAATATCATGTAATCATGGATCATGTCAGTTATTATCGCTCCATCTGCCATTTTTCACTATTGTTCTTGCTTGCTTACCTAGTCTGATGATTCAGCTGTGCACATCCAGACGTTAATACTGGCTGCCCTTGATTAATGCCTTGAACATGAGCTGGCATATGCAAATATTGGGGTCATACATATTAATGATCCCGACTGTTACATAACAGTCGGTGTTATTTTGAGATTCGCCTGTTTTCCGGAGGTCTTTTAAACAAATGAGATTTATATAAGAAAGAGGAAGCAATGGAGTTTGAAACTCATTGTATGTCTTTTCCATGTACTGAACTCTTGTTATTCAACTATGCCAAGATAAATTCAATATTTGATTCTAGGGCACCTTTAAAGGTTAAAGGGTTAGTTCACCCAAAAATGAAAATTCTGTCATTAATTACTCACCCTCATGTCGTTTCACACCCGTAAGACCTTCATTCATCTTCAGAACACAAATTAAGATATTTTTGATGAAATCCGAGAGGTATATGACTCCTCCACAGAAAGCAACATAACCATCACTTTTGAGGTCCAGAAAGGTACTAAAGACATCATTAAAACCATCGATGTGACTACAGTGGTTCAAACTTAATTTTATGAAGTGACGAGAATATTTTTTGTGCGCAAAAACAAAACAAAAATAACAAATTTATTGAACAATATGTTATTCTCATACATTGTTTACGTCCAGCACTTCCAGGTTCTACGTCAGAACGCCGACTCTTGTCCAGCTCTTGCATCAGCATCAAATGCATGCGTCGTGCTGATCACATGATCAGCTTTGGCCAATACTGATCCGGCATTTGGACGTAAACACGAAAGCCTTCACTGTACGTCAACTACATAAGAATAATGACAGGGAAGAGAAGAGATTGCTGAATAAAGTCTTTTTTTTTTTTTTTTTTTAAGTCATTATTGTTTTTTTCTCACAAAAAGTATTCTCATCACTTCATAAAATTAAGGTTGAACCACTGTAGTCACATGGTCTATTTCAATAATGTCTTTAGTACCTTTCTGGGCGTTGGAAGTAGTAATTATGTTGCAGTCTATCGGAGGCCAAATTTCCTTAAAAATATCTTAATTTGTGCTCCGAAGATGAACGAAGGTCTTACAGGTGTGGAACGACATGAGGGTGAGTAATTAATGACAGAAATTTCATTTTTGGGTGAACTAACCCTTTAATGGTTTGTAAATACTGATGGTGTAAACACTACTCTGTTCTTCTCAGCTGTTGAAGCCATCGGGATCACATACATGCACGGGTCAGATGGACACAGCAGGCATTAGTATTCAAACTGCCAGTGCACCAATCAGTGCTGGAGGAACGGTGTGGGTTAAGAGGTAGAGGGAAGTGATTGTGGTACAAATTCAAGATGGCACCAGAGCAATGATGATGAAACGGGGTGGAATCACTCTGAGGCCTGCAAGGCTAGATTTCTTAGCAAATCAGAGCTGCTGATTTCTGGCCTCGTGTCTAAGTTTATTAACAAAATGCATGTGTTTGTGACATATTTCAGTTCACTGAATTTGTTTTGTGTCTTGATGAATCAATTCAGCGAGTTCAAACCACATGTTGAGATGTTAAAAAGCACACAATAAAGGAGATGAAAACTTGAAAACAGTCTCTTGTGACTGATAACTGCCACATGTTGAAGGACGCTGAATTTCAAGCAGTCTCGTTGAAAACTGCAATCTGTTTGTCAGATGAATACTATACTATTTGGAATGCGAGGCTGCTAGTCTGTTATTTTCTGTGATGAATAAATGAAGAGAAGAATTACTTCTCAGTTTAACTGATGTACGGCTCAAACCGTGTCCATCTACAACTTTAAAAGCTAAGCTGTGGTCACAGGGCAGGTAATGTTACGTTTAACCGAACTCAATTATGACAGAGATGTTTGGATTACACATCTACTATCTCGTTTCGTAAGTGTCTGATGACAAATTTAATTGGAATCAGATTATAGAGTAAGAAAAACTGAAGATCAATTTGCTGTGTAGTTTTTATTACACATTCAACACAGAGACCCCTGCCACGTACACGGCCGAAAACACCTTCTCTCCATTATAAGAATTCCCCTCTCTAATGCTTATTAATTTCACAGTAGATTATCTGCTCAGATACAGCTTGTGTTTTGGGACAGGGCTTTTTAATTAATTGTGTGCATGGCTTTATAAGTAGGCACATAGAATTAGGTTGAACCGAAGTCTTAATTAATGTAATTTAGTTTACAAGAAATCATGATTATTTCTTTTAGCCTTCCTATATGTTTAACCTTGCCCTAATAATAATCAGAAGTGCATCCTCCAAAATTTTACAATACAAGTAGGCTATATATACAGTATACACATTATTGCTGCATGGATATAGCTTTGATTAAAGATGTTAGGTCGACATGATCAGCAAACTGAAACAGAACTTAAATGTCTTTGTATTGCAGCTGTTTTTATAAAAGAAACGTACTTGAAAACGCCCTCTAGAGGACAAACCAACGTCTGTTAAAATATGAAGGCCTAATAATAGTTAAATGAGCGTGAAAATGAAAGAAAGGTTCTTATAATGAAAGGTGTATGTATTATATACATATTTGGTGAGATATTTTTCAGATTTTATTTTAGATTCAGATGTTATTTCATGTATTTATTTATTTTGCTTTGACTGGGTCACACTGCGTTGGTAACCGAGAGCATTCCAGATAGCTATACAGATAAAAAATACTAATGAATGTATTTTATAGTAATGAATGTAGGCCCAATTCTCTTTGAGTTGAAATAAAAGCGTTCGCTGCTGGAGTGGAGGACCTAATTGCGCTTTATTCAATCCACAACTACCTAAAAATGTGTAAGACTATAGTCAATCAACGAACGCAATTTAATTTAGAGCATTTCTTTGCATAAGAAACCATGAATCTTTCCTCTGCCGTGTGATACTCTGAAGACGCATTTACAGTCAGGCAGGTAGGCTACATTTAGGAATAATATATCCCCGAGCTCTCCTTTAATCTTAATCGGATACGTTTACTTTTAATGACACTTTGATTCACATCAAGGAGAAAACATAACCACACAAAGACAAAAGTCAAGTATTAGCAAGCTCTTCATGTGAATTTAGTAGAGACAAGTGCTTTCAAGCCTTCCATTAATGTGTTTTGTAAAGCTGAAGCAGTGTTTTTTTCATGGAGTCATCTCGCCACCCTGTGGCCTCCTTTTTCAGACATCCTGTTCGTACTGACTCATTTACAGTTGCTAATTGAACAAAGATTCGTTGCTCATGCGAATATAGCTAGCCTATTTCTCCTCTTCTTTAGCTAGCTTCCTAATCTTTGGTGAACTGCTTTTGCTCCTCTTTTGTGGTCACTTTGTAAACGCGTTTGCTAAATTCAAATATGTAGCCTAAATGTAAAATGCATAAACAGCTTCATTTCATTTGGTCGACAGGTAAAATAGCCTACAGGTTAAACACTGTTTTATTGTTATTGTTAAAATAGCAAAGTGCAATTTTGTTTTTACAGTTTGAAAACAGGTCGAGAAGAAGTGTTGCTCAAAACCGCCATCTGCTGTCTGTGTTTGTCAATGCACGTTTGTGTCGTGAGTGACAGAAGTAAATGTGGTCACTTTAATTGTTATGTATGTAGTTAACTCTGAGAAAATGGAGTTATCTGGTTTACTTCAGACAATTAAAACTGCATTCATATTCTCATCACCCATTCTCTACAATATCAGCTCTGAATTAGCATTTAGGTCACATCAGTGAAGGTGAAGTTTAAAGGGACAGTTCACCCAACAATAAAAAATGTCATCATTTACTCACCCTTAAGTTATTTTATAGTTATTTTAAACCTGTATGAGTTTCCTTCAGTTGAACACAAAAGAAGATATTTTGAAGAATGTTGGTAACCAAACAGTTGTTGGTCCCCATTGACTTCCATAGTATTTTTCCCCTCTTTCTTTCTTTCTTTCTTTCTTTCTTTCTTTCTTTCTTTCTTTCTTTCTTTCTTTCTTTCTTTCTTTCTTTCTTTCTTTCTTTCTTTCTTTCTTTCTTCATACTATGGAAGTCAATGGGGACCACAACTGTTTGGTTACCAACATTCTTCAAAATATCTTCTTTTGCCTCTATTGTTACTGTGAACAATGGTTAATATAATTCTTCTTAATGCACACAAAAACAAACAAATGACAGACATTGTTTATCTGACAACATTTACCTTCATTTACACTTTTATTTATATCAATATTCAGCCAAGTGATTACTGTAAGATAGCAAATTAGAGGACCATTTATCCAATTCATTTTTAATACAAATCAAGCATATTGTAGATAACATTTTAGCTTTAATTCAATTACCAACTTCTTGTATTGGAAATGCATAAATGCTGGGTTAAAAACAACCCAAGTTGGCTTGAAAATGGACAAACCCATTGATTGGGTAGTTTTATTTAACTCAACTATTGTTTAGATTACTAACACTCTAAAAATAATGGTGCTATATAGTACTAAATGTGTTTCTTTGGCTCATATAATCATAGGGGAACCACTTTAAGTGCTGTATAGCACCAAATCTTGGTGCTTCGGTGGTTCTTCAGTGGTTCTTCACCAGTTATTTGGGAAGACTGAGGTGCTATATAGCACCACTACCGTTGTTCAGCCCCTGTATGGTTCTTCATCGGTTCTTCAGCGGTTCTTCAGGGTGGTTAAGGAGCTATATAGCACCACTGCCGTACAAAGAACCTGTTAAGCCCCTTTAAAGGTTCTTTATGAACCAAAAAAACACTGTTGGTGCTGTTTAGCACCATTTTTTGTTGTAGAAATAAAATGCGATATGACACCTCTTATTGGTTCTACATAGCACCATTTGACAAAGGTGCTGTAGAGCACCTTTAAAGATATGGTGGTTCCCCTATGATTACGAGCCAAGAACCACTTTTAGTGTTTTATAGCACTTTTTTCTTTTTCTTTTTCTTTTTTTTTAGAGTGAATATGGCTGACTTGAAATTAACCTAAAATAGGTTGGAAATTAAAAATGAGACACAGAATTACTAGAGGCAACAATCAAAAGGTGAACATTTATTAATAAGCAATTTAATAAATGTTTATTGTTTAATTATTATTCATTAAACTATTATTAATAAATGTTCATTTATTAAACATATTCATACATGTTAATTTCCAACACATTTTGGGTTCATTTTAATCCAGCCATATAGTAATCTAAACAATAGTTGAGTTAAATAAAACTGCCCAGCACATTGGGCAAACATTTAACACAACCGCTGGGTTTGTCCATTTTCAACCCAACTTAGGTTGTTTTTAACCCAGCACTTTTAGAGTGTAATTCAATTACCAACTTCTTGTATTGCAAATGCATATGCTCTCTGGTAAACCTCATAATGTTAATGTGCAACGAACTGTTTGAAAATATCAGTTAATATCACAGGGAATCTGATCTTAACAAGATCTTACGCCACAGGAGGTATTTGTGTCGCACAATGAGATTTCAGTGCCCAGCTGAAGTGATTGGCAGCTGATAGCATGTGCCAGCAATAGAGAAAGCTCTGCTCTGACCCGACGCCCTTCAACTGCGCTGCTTCCAGCCGTGAACACAGAGGCACACATGCAGACGCCGGCCAGAAACAAACACGTGGCCACAGTCACATTACCCTGGTTTCCCACTGAAGCTAAGCAGGGTTGAGCCTGGACAGTACCTGGATGGAGACCTCCTAAGAAAACCAGGCTGCTGCTGCTGCTGCTGGAAGAGGTGTTAGTGAGGCCAGCAGGGGGCGCTGCTCACCCTGTGGCCTGTGTGGGTCCTAATGACCCAGTATAGTGACAGGGACACTAATGTGACAAGAACCGTCAGGTGAGGCGTGAAACTGAGGTCCTGACTGGTTATTAAAAATTCTGAGAAGTGCCTAAAAAGATTAGGCACTTCTCATAAATAGTAAACTCTTAGAAGAAATGGTTATATATATATATATATATATATATATATATATATATATATATATATATATATATATATATATATAGCCTTTTAGGGGTTACATCATGTGATCATTTTATGGATTTAGTTTTAAATAATTAATTCCATTATAATTCATTTTTAATTTGAATTTAGTGTTATGAGTTAAACAGCTCATAATCATGAAAGTATATGCAATCATTTAAGACATTTCTCCTTATGTAGAACCTTTTTGGCATGAAGAGATCTTTAAAATTGAGTCAAGAACCCTAGTGTTCTATATAGAACCCCATATTTATTACTTAAGAGTGACAAAATGTAACCCAGAATTCTAATCAAAAAGACACATCTAAATTCCATCATGTTTTTTTATTCCATTCAGTGAGCCAATAGGTTATGATGAACAATGAAGACATCTGAAATGTAATTAATGGAAGTAGTAAATATCATATTTATCATTTAATATCATATTCTTTTTTCCCCTTGAGCTGAACTATACAAACAAACAAATGAGTACATGGGCCTATACATACATACATACATACAGTCAGCTATCAACCACTAGAAATAATTTGTTTGTGTTGTACAAGCTTCTGTTAAGGTCTTTATTTGTAGGCTATAGGATGCCAAATCAGTCCAATAATTAACAGCACAATTTTTCAAAAATACATTCGTTATCAAATGTGTCATTTTATACATTTGTGATCTAATAAAAATAAAATGCTATTAAATATTGTTACATATACATCTATGTCACATATACATCTACATCTAAGTCTAATAAAGCCTTTTTGTGATTGGTGGTGCACATGCGCAGTAAAAGCGGCAGGTGAAGGCAATATCATAATCGAACACAAGATGGCGCGCTAGTATAATGTACCGTTACAGGTACACCTGCTACATCTGAACCCGTGGATTACGTCATGACGTACGGGATGTAATCATATCTTTCATCATGGAAGAAATTGAACCGTTTAAAAATAATGGCACACCATATTAAAACCTATATAAATTATCTGGTTAATTTTATGAAACTAGGCAAATATGGCAAATTTTTAAATGATTGATTTTTTTTTTTATTATTATTTAAAGTGTAAAATGGTGCTTTTTGCTTTAGTAGTCGTAGTAATAGAAATAATAATAATGATAATAATAATAACATGAGGTGGTTTATCTGTCTGTGCGCTTCCGTATTTACACACCCACAACGGCGATACGTGTTGCCATATTTTCAAAACCACCCTATATGTTTGTGTATAAAATATAAGGTCAATGAACCTCAGTGCACGCCTGCGGGTGTATAGTAATGCATTATACAATGAAATACTGAATGTAGATAAGATATGCTATATTTTACGTACATTAAACCATTGTTTTGTCAAGACATGGCCATCCGTGACAGCAGAAAGCCTGAAAACATTTAGCTAGAAATGTGTTTAAGTTTATTTCGCGCACTTGTCGTGTAGCAGGTTGTCCTGACAGGGGGAGTTTTTTCAGCGGATCTGGCGCCCTGCCGTCGGTCGGTCGGTCAGTCAGGCAGGCAGCTGCTGTTCTTCACACATACACACAGAGAGACACACAGGTCTGAATGGTGAAAGGAAGGTAAAACCGGCTACAAAATCGCCTTTTACAGCGGAATGTTCACTCGAAGGGGTTATGGAGACGTCAAGAAATCTACACAGAAAGTTCTGGACCCAAAGAAGGATGTTTTCACGCGTCTGAAGCATCTTCGCGCTCTGTTAGGTGAGTCTGACAGGACTGAAACATTCAGAGGCATATTCCCCACACCACCAATTTATCCTCAGAAAACATGCTGGTTCTGGGGTTTAAATGCCACGGAGATGTTCAGATGGGTGTTTGAATGTGAAACGAGCTGTAATGTGCGTGTTACTCCATTTGTGATCGATAATGTATGGATTGAATGATTAGCGTTAGCTAGCTTGTTGTGCTACATCAACAACAGACCTGACAGCCTGTTTCGTGTGAATATATAAGCTACCAAATATATAAACAACAGACATGACATATATACATACATGTGTGAATATATATACAGAAAATATAAACAACAGACATAACACACTGATACTCTGTGGTGTGTATATATATATATATATATATATATATATATATATATATATATATATATATATATATAATTTTATATATATCAAACATTATGGATGTGTGTGAATATGTAAACAACAGACCTGACAGCCTGTTATGTGAGAATATTTAAAAAATGTAAACAGACATGACACCTTTATTCAAATAGATTTTGTAAGCATATATTATAGTTGTGCTTGCAGTCAATTTATATATATATATATATATATTTGTGATAATGCAGTGAAACATGCCAAATTGTGTGGACATAATTTTTGGCCAGGCTATCATAAGAAATTATTAACATATGCAAAAACAGGAGAGAACCAACGAAATATGAATTACTGATTATGTTGTCAATGAATACTTTTTCCTGTGAGCTTTTTGTTTTTCTATGTATTCATGTTTTGCATAGTAAAATAAAACCTGTAGCTGTAGTTGTAGTGCCTTTTTTACCAAATAATTTTGTCAGATAAATACCTTAACCAAGTTTTAGTGTTTTGTTCTTCCCTAATATTAAAAAAAATAAAATATCTTCCTCATATTTTAATGGTTTAATTGAACTTGTAGGGTCATTAATAACACATTTCCTATTCGGACAAAACAAACAGACATGACAACCAGTGTATGTGTGAATATAAAACAATGCAAGTGGAGTTGTGTATTTTGGAGATGTTGAGAATCGTGATTTTTTTGTTTGTTTGTTTGCTTGTTTAAAAAAGAGATTACAATTCTCCGAACAGAGAACTAAACAAAATACCCTGTATTTTACTAGAGGTTCTGACAAAATGTTAATTGCTGCAGGCTATTAAAAAAAAAAAAAAAGAAAATATTTAATTCATTTTAATTATTTAAAAAATCAGTTTAAATGAATGATTCAATGACTCACTCATACAGACTTCAGGCTTGTTCGAGATGCATCGGCGCTGCGCAGACCGATCGGCATGTGACATTAAAGTACCACGAGAGCGATTGGAGAGCAGATGACTCCTTATGCCTTTGAATTGCTCTCGCAGTAGGGCTGGGCGGTATATAAAAAAAAATTTGATATCTCGATATTGTCAAAACTTTTACGATATTCAATATATATCATTATGTTTGCATTTGATTTTAAATAATAATAATAAAAAAAACATTTTCTTTGCCCCAATTAAAAAAAAACAATTTAGATAGAACAGCTATTGTTACAAAGTAAATACAAAATGTTTAGTGCAAATTTAAGCAGTTAAAAGCTCCTTCGCAAACCTTGAAAAATTCTCAAACTGTTCTCTGAACCTGAGGGTTTCATGCACCCACAGCCTCTTCTTCCTTGCTGCTCTCTCTCTTCTTCTTACTAGCAGGGCTAGTGCTATTCCTCACTTCTTAGCACGGGACATATACATATTTTGCTTCTGACCGAAAGGTGGAACAATCAAGTAGCAAGGAAGAAGAGGTTGTGGGTGCATGAAACCCTCAGGAGCTCCGTTTCTATTGGCCACGCGGGTAATCGTCACAGAGCTATTTTGAACTTTGACCAAAGCCCGTGCACTTTGGTCAACGCAGTAACAAACAGTCAACATGTGGCGCAAACCATTGAAATAAATGGGTTTCATAGCGTAGCGTTTTCCGCATCCTGTGTGAAAGGGCCTAAGGGGACGTAATATTGGACGTTCGGCTCTTTCTTTTGGGAATTAGTATGTTTGAATTTGTAATATTCGATATTCACGATATTTTCAAATTTTACATTGTCATCAAAATTATTGCGATATTGTCGCTAATATTCAATATATCGCCCAGCCCTATCTCGCGGTACTTTGATGTCATATGCCAATCGGTCTACGTGGCGCCAATGCATCTTGAACGAGCCTTTCACTTGTTTCATTACTAGATGAATGAGCATTTTTGAATGAATCTCTTGAATGAATGATTCAATGACAAATACATTTTTTTTAACAGTCATTTGTCACCACCTACTGGTGTAACGAGATAATTGATACAATTTTTATTTGAAGCATCAAGATACTTTCAAAAGGTGATTTACTCTATTTTGATAATTACTGTAGACATTAAGTGTTTATATCCAAAGTATAAACTTTTATCCCAGTACTGTGATAATTTGAATTATTGTGAGACAGAAGTAATGATACTGTGTGGTTAAAGAGTTTCACACCTATACATGACTGCTGCTCTCTCTTTCAATGGCGGCGGCGCCAATGAAGATTTGAATGTTCGCTGAAAGATTTAATAGATATAGTCGAATCGTTGTCATTTAGGAATAAGATCACATGGATGTTTGAATCGAGATCACAAACTTTAAATGATTAACCGTGCAGCAGTGTATCAAATATTTTTGTGTTTAAAATAAGTGAACTAATCAGTGCTCAGTCAGGGCATTTGTATGTGTGTTAATTTTATTGTGTGCCAGTTTCTGTGATCATGTGTGCAGAGCTCATCTGATCATAAGAGAAACAGTTGTAGTGTAACAACATAATTTAATCTGATGAGCAGGCAGCATTTTTCACAGTTTGTCATCTGTGATGACTGATTCAGAACCTACCTACGATGTCCAAAAATGCAGTCTTTTTTTTTTTTTTTTGACAACTGCAAGCTGTCTTTATATGAATAGTTTATCAGTGCTTTTCCTGCTGACTCATTTCTGGTTCAGTGTCAAGGCAAGTAAGCAGAGGTCAGAGGTTACAGGATGCTGTCTGTGACTTCCCAGTGTGTTTTTGTGGTCGGTGTATTCGGAGCTAGATAAATCCTGTCTGTTTTGCCATCAGCTGTTATTAGGATCATATACTCTCACCCAGCTGCAGTGTGACATTGTCCAATGTTTTCCTTAAAGGAAGAACTTCCTCTCACATGCTGCTTCCTGTGTGGACAGGAAGTGAGGTTGAGTGATAGCGTTACAGAGAAGGGCCATTAGTGGCCTTTTTTTTCTTTTTCTTCTCATTTTTAATTCTATGTGCAGTTATTTATTTGTTTAGTTGCTACTTGAATGATTGAATATGGTTTGATCATGTGTTGAATAATGGTAAATTTTAGGCCTAGTTAATGAATCACATACAGACAAAACTGCCCAAGCAAAACCTTCACCAGTGTCCTTTTGCCTACTAAAGGAGCTGGCGTTTTGATGCCGTTGGCCAAATCACTGGTGCCTAGAAAAAACAATGTTTGCAATAATAATGTAGCTTTGCACAACATTAAATGACTCAAATATTAGCTAAAGTTAAAGGTAAAAGGTGTCATTTCTGCATCCATAGCAACACAATTTAAAAAAATAATGTGATTAAAAAATAAGTGCATCCATTGTTTGGAAATAATTAATATTTAAACTTTTTGACAGCTACATTTTTCATATTCAGCTGACCATTTTTTTTTTTTTTTTTTTTTTATGATTAGTCGACTAGTGTTTACCAGACATGGGAGTCCTGCACAGGTCCTGTTTGGTAAACCTGCACCCGCAGTACTTAACAGAACACCCGACCTGTTATCCAACAGCAGCGCTAATTTAATTCTGTACCCGACCCGTTTGACAAAAAGACCGTGACCTGAACCGCACCCGCATTAGATCTACATCAGGTAGACAAAAATTATTTATTTTGTTATGTAACAAGCATTAAAACCAACATTAGGCTTTCTGAGTTGATGCGTTTATAAAAATAGACACACAGCCCAACATGGTAATAATTAACAGAAAAAAAAGATGAAAACGTGTATCTGTCGAGTCAACAATACAAATTGTTTGCCTCCATCATGTGAACAATCTGCCCATACAGGCTAATTTAAACATATGTGCATAAATCACACCACAGACTATACAGACGCTTAGAGGTCTCCATAAATGAAAAGAACATATAGCCAAATATGAGCCTATATTGTCATTTAATATCAGGGATATTTTAGCAGATTCACTCTTCGATACTGAATTTTAACAAGATGACGCTTTGAGCGCTGTTGAGCGGATTCGTAAACACCTGATTGGCCATTGTGTTCACGCAGTCATCAGTTATGTCTGTGATTGGCTACAATGATAATGATGATGTAATATTATTCCACCCATTAATCAAATATTAGTGGCCACTCAATCCATATTCATTCTTTACTCTTACTGATATACTATGTAGACTAGAGCTATACAATTAATCAAAACTGTAAAAGGTTAAATGTTTATATGTGAGTAAAAGCCTAAATGAAATCTGCTCATCATTAAAAGCAATCGAGTCTCTTCAGAATATTTGGACTAAACCACTCAATTCATATGGATTAGTTTTATGTTGTTTTTTTTGTGTCAGTTACGTGTCAGTTGCGTAGCTGTCAATGTAGGGCCCTATGAAATCCATTTTATTTTTTCCCAAATTCCATTTTATTTTTTCCCAAATTCCGTTTAAATTTTTCTGGATTCCGTTTTTTCCATTTTATTTATTTTTTGACTCCATTTTAATGGTTAAATTAAATTTTAGTAATCAAAAAGCATGTCTAATTAATTGAAATAATGAATCTTGTCCAATTTACCAACAATTTAATAAAAGTTTAACAAAAAAAAAAAAAAAAAAAATTTAGGGCCCTATGATAAACATTTTATTCTTTCCCCTCAAATTTTATTTTTACCAAATTCTGTTTTCTGGATTCCATTTCAATGGTTTAATTCCATTTTAATAATCAAAAAGCATGTCTAATTAATTGAATTCTTAAAAACAACAATATTTATTAATTAAAAAATATATTTTTATGTTTTTTTTTTTTCAGAAGTTCTGTTGTGTATTTAAATTTTTCTGCCAATCAAATGAACACATACCATTTAATTTATCTTTTAATCATGAAATTAAACTTTTTTGTCAAACAATGTGCTGCACAACAGAGCTTTACTGTTAAAATTAAAACATGGAAGAAACACTGAGATTATTGTTTAGAAATATATTTTAATAATTTATTGTTAAATTAATTTATCTATATTATCTATATCTATATATTTCTGTCAAGTTAAATCTAACTTTTATTTTGACGGTTTGCCTAGAGCTTTGAGTTTCTCTGTGTTTATGACGGTAGTTTTCTCAAATGAAGCGGTTAAATGCTGATGAAGTGACTTTCAGACTTTCAATTCGTGCGTTCATATAGTGAGGTGACTGAGAACGAAAACACCGCGAGCGTCACGTGCTTCAGCGTTCGTGCGCCCCCGCGCGAGTGTGTGTGAGATGGTGTGAGGTAAATGAAACTGCGCTTCCGCATCATTCATTTCAGAGTCACACAGGCATGCAGGATTCATGTTTAAATAGTCTTTTTGCGGTTTAATATTCACAGACACTAGTCTATATCGCGATTTAATTTAAGTGTACTGACCTGCTTTTAATTCATTCATCAAAAATTTGACAAATTCCGTGACATTCCGCGTTATATAGTAAATTCCGTTTTTATGAATGGATTCCGCGATTCCGTCCTCGATTGCGTGATCGCGGAAATTATAGGGCCCTATCAATGGAGGGACAGAAAGCTCTCAGATTTCATCAAAAAGATCTTCATTTGTGTTCCGAAGATGAATGAATTTTAATTTTTGGGTGAACTAGTCCTTTAATTATGTTGCCTGAGTTCACTCCAAGTGATTGTTGAAATCAAAACCTGGTCAATGATAGGTGAGCGCAAGTGTTAATAGGCTAATATGTTAATGTTTTAACCTGTTATTTACTTAATCTACTTAATGTGTTATTTAATTAATCATTAATAATAGCATTAATGACGAATTAATTTATTCTTTCCAACACAGTTAAATAAATTTGTTTAATGAAAAGTTAAATAGTTCCAGTAGTTGTACTGTTGTACTGAAAAGATCAGTGGTAATGTTGTGGCTGTGGGTTGGAGCCGGAGAGCTGCTGTGTGTGCGTTTACTGGTCATGTGTGGTTGAGCATGGTTGAGTTTAGTAATTACAGCAGCACCTGATCACACACAGCTTGCCTTTACTCCCTCCACCAACCCCCATGGCCACCATGACTGTGAAAGGACAACGGTCAACACTACAGTCCGGGTCACAGGGATGACCCATTCCACTGGCTCATCTCTAATCAGCTGTGGAAGGGGAAAAATCATTTTGCTTCTAGTGTATGGGTGAATATTATGCATGCATTATGCTGTTTCTTCAGTTAAATTCATATATAACCACCCTAGTAATATTATTCCACTGTTAGGTCTGCAAACTAAACCTTTTCCATTTTCTTTCTCAATGCACATTATAACAGGTAATGAAAGGCCCTCAAAATGGTGATGCATGTTACTGATTAATCTTAAATGTGGTACTGAAGCTAAACACAGCTGTAGAGTTATGCTTGTGGCTTATATGTTTCATTTGTTTGAGCTTAATGCTGCATCAGGGGCTGTTCGCACAGGACATGATGTGGAACGCAGCAAAATGAAACAATGCAGGAATCTTGAGACGTGTTTCTCAAAGATAAACTCTTTTTCAACTTTACAACACCTTATAATGCAGGTGCATTGTGTGAAACACTGAAATATTGTCCAATGTGATGCATGAGTACACAGACCAACAATTGAAAATAGTGCAAATAGAATATATGAGTGTAAACTGCTCCTTGCTACACATTATTATGAGATTCATAAAATTTTGGCAACGATTTTGTTTATATTTCAAAAAAAATGAATTGGAATAGAAATATGATTATGTAATTCTAAACTTTATTTATTATAAAAAACATCATTGAGTGTAATTTAAGTGTTTGTACATAAATAAGTAAATTTTAACCTTCAGTATTATAGTAATGTAGTACCAACTGACTCCCATGTGTAGTTTACAGCATTAGTTCAGAGATTTTTTTTTCCTCTAGAAAATTTGCCATGCTATATCTGATATACTACATCCAAAATAACCGAAATCAAATCAAATCGAATCGAAAGCATTTAAAAATAAAAGTAGCTATATAAACATCAAGGCAAAACAAATTCATTAAAAGCGAAACTGAAACAGAATATGGCGTTCGGCTCACGTATCCTACCTCTCTCATTCGGCACGAATCCAAATGTTTCCATATATGCAACTTATTTGTATGCTAAATTAATATACTTCCACTTTAGCTGGTATTGGTAATGTGACAACCCTACTACACAATAATGAAATGTCCTACATTACCTTCATCTTTTGTCTTGGGTTAATAAATGTGATTAATTGTGATGGAAAATATGGTGGATCCAGTTATATAAGGATAGTTAAGCACTTCTTTCACTTGTTACCAGGAAGCTGATTGTAATCTATTTACATGAGTCCTGCATTTACATGTGGGTTTGAATGATGCAAATCATCGTCTGGCCTCCGTCCCAATAGGAGTCCTGCAAACCTTGGACGATTTGGTTAAGGACAGAGCTGCACACAAATCCATCCATCAGTCTCAAGGCCTCGAATGTCACTAAAAAGCGTGGTCTGATTAATATTTTTAAAGTGTAAGTTTGTCTTTTATTGTAGCGACTCACTGAAATTCTGACAGCTGTGCTTTAAATGAAATCGAATTAATTATGCTATCACCTGGTGGTGACCTTTTTCTTTTTTTACTGTTAAATTCTTGAAAAGCCAGACTATTGGCATGAAGTTCAGGTGGGAAGAGTACATCTGACTGACATGTAAAGTGAATAACTACTGTTAGCTTAGTTGTTGTGTGTTATTGTAGTACAGTGCATGCATAATTATGCAAGTTGATTTTCTGATCATATTTTTTTCCAGGCACATTTGACCAATTCCAAACCACATCAATCTTAATAACTACTATTAATTTTGTTTTTAATCATTTATAAGTGATATATAATTGTTCATGAAGGCTGGAAATGGAAAACGCCTTCATTGTGTCACACTGGAAACCAGTAAACATCATGCTCATGCTGCTCCAGTGGTTTGCTCAAAAACAAGAGAATATGTCAGTTATATTTCGCATGTTTCAGTGAGTCAGAGATTGTGCATAAGCACTTAAACCTATTTTCAGTTTGTTTGTCCTAATGACTTTGAAAAACAGGCATCCTACTATTCATACATGTTTGTATTTTTTAAAACAAACCAGCGAACATCTGAATTAGTCTCAAATGCATCTGTGAAGTTTCAAATGCTTATCTAGTTGACAGTAAATTCACCCTTTTGTGGCTGTTATGTCCTGCTATCTTCACAAATTTGATGCCACTAGCCTCGCAACTTTGGCACGTTTAGTGGCCTTGTCCTTTGTTTTCTGGCTGACCAGTAAAATTTCTGCACCCAAACTCCCCGGAAATTGCATCATAGCCAGCCATTCAGAATGTTGCTTGCCATTTTTGTAGATGCACCAAGTGGCTGGTTAACGGACAGTGAATAGTCTGCAAACAGAGTCTAAGACCATGTCTATTAATCCTCCTCATATCAAATGTTCTGCTGTTATATTTGGAAGTATTTGTAGAGATATTGAAGTTGACAAACCTACATTGCCATTCTGTTGTGAAAGGGGATGCTGTACAGGTTTGGTGACTTCAGAAGACATTAGGAGTGCCGTGCACCTGCTGTTACCACTGTGATGGTAACTGTGATCATAATGAGTTGATTTTAGGGAATTGGAATGCAGGAGGAATAGAGGGAGTGGTATAGAGCGCCTCTCCTGTTCCTGCTCAGCAGGCTGTGGTGCCACTCCTGTCCAATTGTGCACACATAGATAGTGTTCAGCTGAATTTACCGGTATAATAGAGCACATTAGTGCCCACCCACTTTTTCAGAGCCAGACCAACCAGTTATGGGGTGAATCACAGCATTAAAAACTTTTGAAGCAAAAAAAATATTTGAAAATTGGACAAGAAAAAAAATGGTACGAGTCTACGAGACTTAAGGCCAGATTTACTAATTGCTTGTGCCAGCAAAAACCCTCTTTTGGCATTAAATAAATGACTGTCATGATTTACTAATGACATAGAGTGAAAAATTAACAATGAAAAGGTGTGGACACAGTTATTTTTATGGCTGAAGTTATTGCGTATGCATCTGTAGGAGTTTCCGTTTCAGACGCAAAATTTATGGGAGAGTATTTAAATAACGTGATTTACTAAGGTTTGCGGTAGTCAATTTACTGGTATTTGTGGCATTATTTAAAGGGGTGGTTCATTGCGATTTTCACTTTTTTAACTTTAGTTAGTGTGTAATGTTGCTGTTTGAGCATAAACAATGTCTGCAAAGCTAGGACGCTCAAAGCAATGGGAGATATCTTCTTTTAAAGAATTCTGTTTAAGGACTACAACAAACGGCTGGTAGGGACTACAACAAGCTTCTTCCCGGGTTGGTGACATCACTAACCCTAATGTTTACATAAACCCTGCCCCCGAGAACACAACAAAGGGGTGAGGCCATGTTTTTGCAATACAGTACATAAAACAAATGCAATAGCATGTCATAAAAGCAAGATGACAACATGACAAATTATAACCGTAATTAAACTAAACTATACCTGTTCTATCTTCATGCAGCATATATTCTCTGGCTCTGTAAGCATCTTACAACAGTTCCCACATGAGCGATTTATAGATTATCATGACAGAATATGCTAATTAAGATAGTTAGGTAGACTTTAAGATAATTAACTCCATATCAGCTACATAAATTCATCAATTAACCATTCAGAAATGCCTGTTGCATTCTACATCTTGTCACTTCTTTCTTGAATCTCTTCATCATTGTCCGACTCTGGTTTGAACATAAAAGGCTGAACAGTTTCTGACATTTTCAGTGAGTCTGAGGTAATCTGCGCTGCTGACACAAACTCTTGAAACACTGCCCTCTTCGAAGGAGCAGCAGCTCATTTGCAATTAAAGGGACACCCTTAAAAAGTGACAAATTGTGGAAAAAAATGTGGGGGGTATTTTGAGCTCAAACTTCACATACACACTCTGGGGACATCAGAGACTTATTTTACATCTTGTAAAAGTGCATTATATGACTCCTTTAATGCCCAAAAATGCTTGCCTTAATCTATCTTGTGTTCGACATGCTACGCTAATTTGCATTGGTCAAACCTGGCTGTGTCTGTGTTCTTTTAATTTGAGCATTGTCAGTTAATCACCTGCAGAAATTTCCACTCCCATCAGTGTTTTTATGGAATTGCAGTCTTGTGCTTGTACTGTTTAGTAAATCTGGCCCTTAAATGGCTTTAGTGAGGAAAATCCAGCTTCGGCATTGAGCATTGAGCGAATGACAATCAAATTAAAAATAGTGGTGAAATATAAAACTGCTTATTTAAATCTATTGAAACAATATTGCAAAATATGCATATTTCATATTTTGAGTGCACAGGGCTCGACTCTATGATTTTCTGTACAGCATCATGGGTAATGTAGTTTTTCACCACTGTTAATCACGATTGTTTTATAAATAATTTTTCAACAAAAGTACATAACATCAATTAACAGCACAACAGGTCTGTCTTAAAAGGTTCGTAAGCAAACATTAAAAATCAATTTCCCTAGGAAAAAAAAATGAATAGTATGGAGAAAATGAATAGAGTTTTTACTTCTGAGACTAGACTGTTGTGCTCTATAGTGACTGTTGTCATCTATGAGGCTTCAATGCAAGCAAGACTATGGACCCTATCATACACCCAGCGCAATGCAGCGCCAGGCGCGACGCAAGTGTTTTTTGCTAGTTTCAGCCCGACACAGTTATCATTTTCACGTCCCGTGCCACAGTGTACCCATTTGTGCGCCCATGGGCATGCTGGTCTGAAAACGAGGTGTGTTCAGATGCATTGTTGGCGCGTTACTATTTTGAGGCAACTGAAATAGACTGCTCCATTGACCAACTGAAACCTGGTCTAAAGTCAATGGCGCAATACTTTTGTTATTTAAAGAGTGTGTTAGTAATACGCGCCTATATGCGGGTACACAGCACACATACATTCTGCTTATTACACACACAGGGAAGCGCAGCAGCACACAAATATGCCAAATATTAAAAATAAAAGGGTTACAAGGTAAAAGATTATTATTGTGTGCATAAAGATAAGGCTTTTCCTGCAGATGGTCTGCTCTCACGCTTTAACCTTGCACACGAGCAGATCCGTTTCCTCACTATAGATGCGTTCAGTTTTTCTGCTTGCAAATTCTGCCTTGTAAATAGGGAAACCACCATGATGCGAGCGCAACTGGCTTTTAAAGGGAATGGGAGAGGAGACTCTGGTTGGTTTATTGTACGTTATGCCCAAAACACACCCATTACTCATTAAGAGAATAGGGACAACCCTTTTAGACCATGCGCCGGCGCACCGACCATTTTTCCCATCCTTAAACTAGCAAAAGTAGATTCGGACACGCCCTAAGTGCACTTGCGCCGTGCGCTTTAGACCATGCGCTTAGATCGTTAAAGCAGGGCCCTCTATGTCAACTAGCATTAAGATTCCCTCAGTCAGGAACAATGGATTTCAGTGATTCCAAAAATGTGACTTGAAATCAATAACTTGCAAACTGAGTCCTTTGGTGGAACAGAGATGCCTGACTTTTTGAAATGTAACTTTTCCTTGGTGTTTTGTTTAACCTTCTTCTCTTTGCTCTGGGTAGACCTAGCACTCAAAGTAGGAATATCAAAAGTATCGTTACTTACTAACTTGACACTAAAGGAGTGGTAGTGCTTGCAGACTGTAATACAAACCTTATTTTCATTCAGGAAGATTTCCCTCAGGAGGTTTTCTCTCAGAACAGAACATAAAATGACCGTTAACAAATGTATCCAGTTTTAACCGGTTTGGCACAGACTACCCAACTTTGGGTTACACTGACCCAGTGCTGTGTGTGTGAGGGAGTTCATAAATTATATTGACAGTAAATGACCCAGCAGCTGAGTTACAGAAAAACACCTTGTTAAAAATAGTAAAAAAAAAAAAAATAATAAAAAATCACCCAACAGGCTGAACACAGCATTTGGGTTTAAAACAAATTAACCAGCATACATAAATTTGCAAGTTTCAGCTTATTTGTATTAGTATTGTTTGAGTGATTACGCTTAACCTTTAAACCATTACCAGCACACCACAGCTCTGAAACACAGCAACTTCATAAATGTGGCTCCTAAAAAAGCACTGTGATGATGACCAATGCAGTGTATGTTTCTCAGACATTTCCTTTCTGCAAAATTATTATTATTAACAAAGTGAAAGTGCAGTGCCCTTTGATTTGCTTTTGCAAATATGACTGGTTGAAAATTATGTTTTAGAAATTATGCACACCTCATTTGATACTGATGACAATTATTAAAAAATGTATAAAAATGATATTATAGCACTATACAACAGCAAAATATAGGCCTACATAGTATAAAAGTTATAGTTTCTTTGCTTAAAACTTTATTTTTCCAAAGTATGGTTGACAGAGTTTCCGTTGAAATTGCCCAACTGTGAAATATATTTTTTAATGTAGTGAGAAGCCTAACTGAAAGGGTTAGTTAGGAACGTCTTGAATATGGCAAGAAAATATAAAATTATTTATTTCATTGCTATTACAGATATTACCTGTTGTGAGTTATTATCTGTAATGGCTTTGAAAGTAGAAACAAAACAGGCATTGGAATATTTTTATTTTTTATTTATGCTTTACTGATGGCTTCAGTCAATTGCTTCAATTTATCCCTCAAATTACTTTCACCTGCTCTTGGTCGTATTATTAACCAACACTAAAATGTTCTACAAAATTTGAACAAAAGCCTGTTCATCATATAAAACATTACGTCTCTCCAGAAGTCTTGGATGAAATCGTTTGATTCATATGGATTACTTTTACAGTGTAATCGGGCGAGAATGTTAAAACTATCTTCATTTGAGTTTTGAAGATCAAAACTGTTATGCATTTGGAATGACATGAGAGTGAGTAAATGATGACAGGTTTTGAGTGAACTATCGCTTTCACAAAACATGTTCTGTGGCAATCAATGGCTGAATACTTGTGATCGGGTCACCTGTGACGGATGTTAGTAGCTGTAAACCGGCTCATCATTTCATTGAAGTATATGAATGTGTCTCAGAAAAGAGCCTGTGAGTGTTGGGAGTGGAAGTTAAATGTCTGGTCATTACAAACCCTGCCGGTTAAAAACACATGCAAGGCAGCATGTGACCAACTCTACTGTTGTGTTTGACTTTTCTACAAGGTCAGCGGGACCTTGAAACGAGATGTTTTCCTCAGCAGGGAGATTCCCTTCTTTTGTCAGGCTGTAGTTACTCATGAACAGCAAACAAACAGGCCTGTTATATTAAACAGTTATTGCTTCGAAGTGTATGTTAACAGGCTTTTTCTATTGAGCTTATTCATGTTACAGGGCTCTTTTCTTCACCTCCTCCGTCAGACAGGTGAAGCTTTCTGAAGGACACACTTGTCGGTCACAGCTTTACATGTTTCCAGACGCTTTCAGCAGCTCTGTCGTGAATGCGGGAGTTTGAAGAATGGCCTCTAGCTGGCATTGTGATGAAAGCTGTCTGTCCCACTGAGGATGAAGAATTGATTATTTGCCTCCTGAAAGTTGATGTAGTTCCAAGAATCTATCAGCACTCAGCGCGGCTGCTGCTCACTGTATTAAAGCGCTGTAAAAGCCCCAGAGTTCACCGTATCTTTATTGCCCTCTGCATTCATATTTGTTTAGTTCCAGCTGACAGGCATGGATTTGTTATTAACCCCTGTCACAGTGTGGTCAAAAGCTGCTGCCTCTGTCGGTTTCTCAATTTACTTAATAGTCTGCTGCAGAAAGACACCCGCTCCTGACTGCCATAGAGCCAGTGCACATTTTTGCTTTAAAGTTGTCATTTCCTGCTGCTCTATTTAATGTACTATATGTGTAGTAAATAGATGTGTGCGAACTATAAAATGTGGGAATAAAAGAAAAGGTATCTGTGGTGTGACATACATCTTAATTATCATTTGACGAAGACTTAAATTTAAGGATGGAAAAACAGGAATCACAGGAATTTTCTCCGTCCCTTTCTTACAATTGACTGCAAGTTCGCATTCAGACCTGCCTCGTTCTAATCAACAACTAACTAATAGTTAGGGCTGTCGCGATAACCGCAATTTCGTAATACCGCGCTTTTGACGAGCCAACCGCAGAACACTGCAAAAACCGCAGCAACGGCGATATTTGCATGTTTTCTAATTTTTGAAAGGCTATGTCCTTCTCGTTTTACACTTCATACACGTGTACTAAATATTAAATAAGGTAATAATGATAGCATAATGTGTATCATGGTGATTTGTACAGAGGCTCCGTAGATTTGCACTAAACAAGCCTAAACAGACAGTGAATGTGAGAGAGATCGACTGAGCGCGTGCGATTACCTGCGTCTGTCCTTCAGGCCGAGACACAAGTTATATTCGTGAAAAAAAGTTGTCGTGTCCAAGGATAGCGAAATCTCTGCCTTACCATCGAAGCATTACTGGTCAGCTGAGCCTTATAAAGTGGCGCTCAACGTTAAAATGATTTCAACAGCTTGTTTCATTTCATCTCTCTTTGAATTAATCTGCGTTTTTGAACGTGCAGTTGAATGAACGGTTTAAAGACTCAAAGACAGTCCCTTGCCTCCACCTTGTGTCACAACAATGTAACTGCACTGACTGACAGCCCGTCTAGAACGCGCAGAGATGAGTAACGTTAGTTCTGCTTTGGATCGAAACTAACTATTATACATATAACAATAGCTCTACCATCTTATTGTCAGGTTTATGTTCTGTTTTGTAGACCCTTATTTTGACATTCTCTTTATTTCAATGCTCTTTAGTTTCGTTATTGAATATGACCTCTCTCTTTCTCTCTCTCTCTCTCTAAATATATATATATATATATATAATATATATATATATATATATATATATATATATATATATAATGGCGGTAATACCGCATATCGCGCTATTGAGCCACTCAAAAATACCGCAAGGGAAATTCCTTAACCGCGACAGCCCTACTAATAGTACCAAGTCCCTGCCCTACATTATTTTTCTTTTTTTGGTAACCATTTGTTTCACTTGGATGTATCTCATAATATGGAAGAAAAGATCTGTCGCTACATGTGTTTCATCGCAACCTTAAGGGTTTGTTTGATCCCTAATTATAATAATTGTAATTTCAGTAATTAGCAAGCACCACATCTTCTTGTTTAGGACCTATTCAGTTTTTTTTTTTTTTTTTTTTTTTCTCTATGGTTCTGTGTAGGGGTTAAACAGAACGTAGTTGATCCGTGATTTGTACGGACCAGGCCCCATGGTTGGGCACGCATGTGTTTCACAGATTAATCAGTATGTTTTACCACCAATTCGGTGCTCATGCTTTGTTATCTGTGCGCTCAGAGCACCTGAAGAGCACACATAGAGAGGCGCATTTCAGGTAGGACGTCTCAACAAGTATTCTCGTAAACACAGTTGGTTATGTCTAAAGTGAATGTAAACAGTTGAGAAAGAAATCGAATGTTTATGGATATATTGGATTTGTGTGTTAAAGTGACAGCAACCTATTAATACCTGCTGCTGTCTAATAGTGCTGGGTATTGACACAATTTTCACGATTCAATTTGATTTCTATTCACATGCTTGCGATTCGATTCGATTCTGATTTCGATTCGATTTGATTATTTTGGATGTAGTATATCAGATACAGTACATGGCAAATTTTCTAGAGGAAAAAAATCTCAACTAATGCTGTAAACTACACATGGGAGTCAGTTGGTACTGCTATAATAATATTAAAGGTTAAATTAACTTATTTATACAAACACTTAAATTACACTCAATTATGTTTTTTATAATAAATAAAGTTTAGAATTACGTAATCGTATTTCTACTCAAATTTGTGTTTTTGAAATATAAACATTAAAATTGTTGCTGTCATAACTGATTTATTCAAACATGCATTAAATATTGAAGAACATTAAAAATTCGAATGAATATGTAACGGTGCATATATTTATCAGAATGCTGCTCTCTAGAATTCACTTTTCTAGCTGACTAATGAGTTTATGATCACTGAATATGGTTTTTCTGAGGTAAATGTGATGTTACGTGACATTGTTTACAAGCTGTTTTATTGACGTCTTTATGAGTGATTACACAAGACATATGGATTTCACTAAGTTGTACTGTATATTTTAACATACCTTCAGATGTTTATTCATGTTTATTTCGCGCTGTAACTGGTATTAAAGTGGAGGAGAGGATGTTTACATGCGCTCCGTGCTGCCGTTTCTCTTTAACTGAGGCGCTACAATGATCTGTCACGTCACATTAAACAGCGCCAAAACGGTATTTATTTTTTGAATCTCATAATAAGATGGACGTCATTTGAAATCTGAGACTTTGCTTCATATCAAAAGTAACAAAGCACAAAGATTATTGCAATTGACCCTTCGCCGGGAGTTTGATTGACAAGCGATCTAACCAATCAGAACGCCGAAGATTAACCTCGGTGGGGTAAACTTGAAAAATTGTGTATATTGACGGCTTTCCGCGTTTGAAACAACATTCATTCTCATGTTCATTCATGTTTATTTGATGCTATAAATGGACTAGAAGGAAGACTTTGTTTAATATCATAAGTAACCTGGTTTGTCTTGTCTGTCGACGTGTTGTCAGTGTCCTCTTTGCTCTGTGATGTATTTTTCACTCCGTGTGGCGTGACAGCGTTACAGCTTGTCGGACAAAGCAACAGTAACTAAGGGGGGCGGGTCTTTGCGAAGGGTCAATTCACTGGATGGGAGGCGCTACATGTTCTGTTCATTCATCAACTGAAAAAACAGACTAGAGTAATCGATTCGTGGGATTTAAGAATCGATATTGATTCGTAAAAATGAGAATCAATTAAAATCGAGAAATCAATATTTTTTTACCCAGCCCTACTGTTTAAGTTATTAATGTTAATCAAACAACAAAACACAGCTTTAACAAAGATTAATCTATATATAATTTATACAGTGAACACACACAATACACCATCACATTATCCCTGGATAACTTTTGAATCACTATAATGAATATAGCATATAGTGAATGATGAATAATGAATTTATGAATTCACTATGTTCGTGTTGTTTACATTATATGCACTTAGGCGCCTATTGCCAACAAAACACAGACATTTGATGCAGTTTTACTCACCACCTGCTGTTCCGACTCATGACCGGGATCATTATCGCTGTGACCACTCCATCTTTCAGTTTCAAACGATCTGTAAATCCAGTGTAGAACTGGGCCTTGTTTATAAAACCATAAGCGCCGATCCTGAAGGGTCGAGCAGCCATGGAAAAACATGAGATATTCTCCATTCATTTAAATTGATTGCAACTACGAGACACGACTTTATCCTTATTTTGATAGTTAATTTAAGGCGGTTTCTATGGTTGTTTTAATAACAAATATTGAGAGTGCATCAATGCAATGCGTGAGCACAAATCTCTCAGCTCCACTTAAAGGTGCCCTAGATTAAAAAATTTAATTTATCTTGGCATAGTTAAATAACAAGAGTTCAGTACATGGAAAAGACATACAGTGAGTCTCAAACCCCATTGTTTCCTCCTTATATAAATCTCATTTGTTTAAAAGACCTCCGAAGAACAGGTGAATCTCAACATAACACCGACTGTTACATAACAGTCAGGGTGTACGCCCCCAATATTTGCATAATGCCAGCCCATGTTCAAGGGATTACACAAGCCAGTATTTACATCTGGAGCTGCACACAGCCGAATCATCAGACTAGATAAGCAAAGAACAACAGCGAAAAATGGCAGATGGAGCAATAATAACTGACATAATCCATGATAGCATGATATTTTTACTGATATTTGTAAATTGTCTTTCTAAATGTTTCGTTAGCATGTTGCTAATGTACTATTAAATGAGGTTAAAGTTACCATAGTTTCTTACTGTATTCACGGAGACAAGAGCCGTCGCTATTTTCATTTTTTAAACACTTGCAGTCTGTATAATGCATAAACACAACTTCATTCTTTATAAACCTCTCCAACAGTGTGGCATTAGCCGTTAGCCACGGAGGACAGCCTCAAATTCACTCAGAATAAAACGTTAACATCCAAATAAATACTTTACTCACATAATTCAAAGCATGCATACAGCATGCATGACGAACATCTTGTAAAGATCCATTTGAGGGTTATATTAGCTGTGTGAACTTTGTAAATGCGCTGTAATATAGTCGACAGCTCGTGTGGCAGGGAGCGCGCGATTTAAGGGGGGGGCGCCGAGTGTAAATCAGTGCATTGTTAATAATGGCCCAAAATAGGCGGTTAAAAAAATTAAGTTAAAAAAATCTATGGGGTATTTTGAGCTGAAACTTCACAGACACATTCAGGAGACACCTTATACTTATATTACATCTTGTGAAAAAGCATTCTTGGGCACCTTTTAACGTTAGTTTCTTTGGGAAGTTTGGTTATCTTTCCCTCACAACCAAAAACACACTTCTTTGGTGACATTGTTGATTTTGTAGTCTAAAAACAAAGTGACAAATCTTTCTCGAGCAAGTCCTGCGCAGGGCTGCCGGCGATGACAGTAAAGCCGAACAAAGTGCATTGATAGGCGTGCTCTTGCTCTCTCGCTCTGGTCGATGTGTGTGCGCGCTCTTCCGGGAGAAGTGCCATACAAGGAATTCCGCCCTTTATTACGTAATGAAGGGCCATACTCAAAAAAAAAAAAAAAACTGCCTGAAGTCTGTGAGAAATCTGAAGAGTATTTTTGGCACAGAAATACTCCGTCATACATCCAACTCGTTTTTTTAAACTTTGGCCATATTTAGCACGAGAGTCCAACTCTTTAACAGTGTAAATAAGTCAGAATGCATGAAATAACATTAGACCCCCACCTTAAAGCGCAGCAAGCCACTCATTTTGGTTCTTGTGACTCACAAGCTGTTTGCGGCTGAGAAGTGGCTTGTGCGCTCCACTAATATAGATCAGTGGTGCGCATGCTTTTGTTGTGCATATAAACATGAATGACACGAGTGAGCGAGAGGAGGAGGGTGTGTGTCAATTCGCCGTCGGAGAGAACAGATTGAGACCGCACAGCTGACGTAATTGCCTGTGCCGCTGGTAACAAAACAGATCGGCTCGGAATTCGGAAAGACGTGAGACTGACCGGCCAGTCACCGATCCGGGCCTATCGTGTGGGAAATCGGCCGATTCTGATCCCTCGCCAGTCGATCGGTGTATCTCTAATAATGCTTGAACTTCATTAGTTAGTCTAGTAGTTTTTGCTGTAGTATCGAAGAATATAATGTGTGCTTTAAGTAATAAATGGAAAGCAAAGTTACATTTCCCACAATTGGTATATACATCATACTGTTCTACATCCCATGTTTGCTTGCCTGCATTCAGTCACTTTAGTCCAAAGTGTGTGTGCTCTCAGGTTTAATCAGTCAGGTCTTATTTATTTTTTACATGAGAGTAAATGCTTTGAAACTGCTTTGCTGAAAGCACCAATATATCTGCGTTTCACAGCCATTGTCTATGATTTCTAGCCTGATATTTCTATTTTGCTTTCCATGTGTTTGATCACACAGAGAATCCACTTCCTTTGAAAAGCTGTTATTTTCTCCCTGAATGCCCCAGTCTGAATTTTTTATATGCCCATCAGGTCTTGCTGTAGGTTTTATTTTTCTCACTTTCTGTTCCCACATGATAACTTAACAGATGCTGCTGGGCCCTGTGGTCGTGCCTGCAGGAAACAGCCGTCCTGAAACAACCAGCCCATTAGGAAACAACTCATAATTCATTCTGCAGAGTTAAGCACTCTGTGTAAAACATGCCATCAGGTCTGTGTTTTGTAAAATGAGATAAATCTTTTTTTTTTTGAGGTGTCAAACAATAGAATGGTTAAATGAGAAGTAGAAGGAATTTTTGGCCTTGGGGGTGTAGAAAGCAATATTCCTGTTATGGGCTTGAAATCAAATCATGAGCTCTCCAGTTAAGCCTATCTCATAACCAAACTACACAGTTAACAGGCTGGTTGTTTTTTAACAGTGGTTTTCCTTTTGTACCTTGCTTGTGAATTTTAACATCCACACCTTACACATATCTTGATTGATAATGACCTCCATCTCTACATAAGCTGGGAGTTTGGGTTGCTTATAACGTTCATCTTGGAACACAATGGCGCCATTTCACCAGAAAATGTAAATCATTTATAAACTGAAGCCAACACATGAGAATACATCGATCTGTTTCTAAATATTCAAAGTGTTCATCTCGATTTCAAAATAAAATGTTATACCCTCGCTCTGCGTTTGCATGTTTTGATGTCAAGAAATTACAGTTGCTATAGCATTTCTATCCTTAAAAAAGTGGCCGAATATTAAAGATTGAGTGGACATTTAATTAAATGTTGTTGTTTGGCCAATATTAAGGATTTGACTATGCTGTGTAACAACATCAATCACAAGGCCATTGGTGCCCTCTACAGGCATTTGTTATAATACGTAATGTACATACGTTGATTATATATGTACATGGGCGTCGTAAGCCAAAAAAAAAAAAAAAATTGCTGGTTCTGACACAAAGGTGTCAGAATACACAGTGCATGGCAGGTTGTTGTGTATGGGGCTGCATAGCTGCAGACCAGTCAGGGTGCCCATGCTGAGCTTTCGGCGGTGGACAGGGGCACGTGAGCATCAGAACTGGACCACTGAGCAATGGAAGAAGGTGGCCTGGTCTGATGAATCACGTTTTCTTTTACATCGCGTGGCTGGCCGGGTGCGTGTGCGTCTCTTACCTGGGGAACACATGGCATCAGGATGCACTATGGGAAGAAGGCAAGCCGGCAGAGGCAGTGTGATGCTTTGAGCAATGTTCTGCTGGGAAACCTTGGGTCCTGTCATCCATGTGGATATTACTTTGACACGTACCACCTACCTAAGCATTGTTGCAGACAATGTACACCCTTTCATGGAAATGGTATTCCCTGGTGGCTGTGGCCTCGTTCAGCAGGATAATGCATCCTGCCACAAAGCAAAAATGGTTCAGGAATGGTTTGCGGAGCACAACAATGAGTTTGAGGTGTTGACTTCCCCAGATCTCAATCCAATTGAGCATCTGTCGGATGAACTGAACAAACAAGTCCAATCCATGGAGGCTCCACCTCACAACTTACAGGACTTAAAGGATCTGCTGCTAACATCTTAGTGCCAGATACCACAGCACACCTTCAGGGGTTTAGAGGAGTCCATGCCTCGACGGGTCATATTAGGAAGGTGGTCATAATGTGATGGCAAAGCTGAATTTTGAGCATCATTACTCCAGTCTTCAGTGTCACATGATCCTTCAGAAATCATTTTAATATGCTGATCTGCTGCTCAAGAAACATTTAATGTGTACAATTGTACAAAATATTTGTGTACAATATTTTTTTTCAGGATTATTTGATGAATAGAAAGTTCAAAAGAACAGTGTTTATCTGAAATCTAATCTTTTGTAACATTATAAATGTCTTTACTGCCACTTTTGATTGATTTAATGCATCCTTGCTGAATAAAAGTATTAATTTCTTTAATTTCTTTTCCAAAAAATAAAAATAAAAATTCTTACTGACCCCAAACTTTTGAACGGTAGTGTATAATGCTACAGAAGCTTTGTATTTCAGATAAATGCTGTTCTTTTGAACTTTCTATTCATCAAGGAATCCTGAAAAAAAGTACACAACTGTTTTCAACATTGAAAATAATCATAAATGTTTATTGAGCAGCAAATCAGCATATTAGAATGATTTCTGAAGGATCATGTGACACTGAAGACTGGAGAAATGATGCTGAAAATTCAGCTTTGCATCACAGGAATAAATTACTTTGTCAAATATATTTAAATAGTACACAGTTATTTTAAATTGTAATAATATTTCACAATATTACTGTTTTTTACTGTATTTTTAATTAAATAAATGTAGCCTTGGTGAGCAGACGAAACTTCTTTTAAAAACATTAAAAATCTTAGTGGTTCCAAACTTTTGGACTGTACTGTACAGGGAGTGCAGAATTATTAGGCAAGTTGATTTTCTGATCATATTTTTTTCCCAAGCACATTTTACCAATTCCAATCCACATCAATCTTAATAACTACTATTAATATTGTTTTTAATCATTTATAAGTGATATATAATTGTTCATGAAGGCTGGAAATGAAAAATGCCTTATATTCAGGTGTGCAGAATTATTAGGCAAGTTTTCTTTTACAGGCAAAATGAGCCAAAAAAGAGATTTAACTCAGACTGAAAAGTCAAAAATTATTAAATACTCATGAGAAGGACGCAATACTAATGCAATACTAGAAATTGCAAAGTTAAAGCATGACCAAGGGACAGCAAAATGCTCATTGGGTCAGCGGGGTCAGACAAAAACAGGTGGAAAAGAAAAGACACATGTTAACTGCAAAATAATTAAGAATTATGTGTGAAACCATCAGGAACCCTTTAGTCTCCAGCGCCACCATTTTCCAGAACTGCAACCTACCTGGAGTCTCCAGAAGTGCAAGGTCTCAGGATCTCAGAGACTTAGGTTAGCTAAAGAATCCTAAAAAATGACCCGCACTTGATAAGAATCACAAGCTGAAGTGTTATAAAATACATGAAGACTGGGTTTTTATAGGCCTTATAAACAGACAGCTTGAGAGTGACTCCTGAAGGACCAGCACCACATCCTCTTGTACCACTGTTTGAAGAATTTATCTTCCAGAATCTGGCAGTAAGTTTTGGAAGATCATTTTTAGTCCATCTCTGCAAGACAGACATTTCAGGATAAGAGATGGACTAAAAGTGAACTCAAACACCTTACTGCCAGATTCTGGATAAATTCTTCAAACAGTGGTACAAGAGGATGTGGTGCTGGTCCATCAGGAGTCATTCTCAAGCTGTCTGTCTATAAGCCCTATTAAAACCCAGTCTTAATGTATTTTCTAACACTTCAGCTTGTGATTCTTATCAAGTGCAGGTCATTTTTTAGGATTCTTTAGCTAACCTAAGTCTCTGAGATCCTGAGACCTTGCACTTCTGGAGACTCCAGGTAGGTTGCAGTTCTGGAAAATGGTGGCGCTGGAGACTAAAGGGTTCCTGATGGTTTCACACTTAATTCTTCACCTTAATTCTTAATTATTTTGCAGTTAACATGTGTCTTTTCTTTTCCACCTGTTTTTGTCTGACCCCGCTGACCCAATGAGCATTTTGCTGTCCCTTGGTCATGCTTTAACTTTGCAATTTCTAGTATTGCATTAGTATTGCGTCCTTCTCATGAGTATTTAATAATTTTTGACTTTTCAGTCTGAGTTAAATCTCTTTTTTGGCTCATTTTGCCTGTAAAAGAAAACTTGCCTAATAATTCTGCACACCTGAATATAAGGCATTTTTCATTTCCAGCCTTCATGAACAATTATATATCACTTATAAATGATTAAAAACAATATTAATAGTAGTTATTAAGATTGATGTGGATTGGAATTGGTAAAATGTGCTTGGGAAAAAAATATGATCAGAAAATCAACTTGCCTAATAATTCTGCACTCCCTGTATGTATGGGGATTGAGAGGCTGCAGTGTTTGTTTTCAGTTATGCAGTTTGTCTGATTCCTGATTCTTTCTGTAAGGTTACTGTTCCAAAAAAAATAGATTCAGTTCTTAAAGGAGCAGCTAAACAGACTGTATGTCACTTTTTAATAAAAAAAAAAAAAAAGTAATACAGTAATATACTTTTGATATCAAGTAAAAATTATTACTTTTTAAAGGAGTAATAAGTAAAAAGTGACTTATTACACTTCCTGAGTAACTTGTCCAACACTGGTCATAATCAAATCAGTTTAAGTTGAGAGAGAGAACCTTTCATAATGTTGTCAAACAAAAAATCAACCTTACCTGAAGACTCCCTGTCTCTCACTGTCTGTGCCTGCCTGTCTGTTTGTGTGCTACATGTTGTCTCCTGCTCTGCTGTCTAATGGCAAATGCAACATTTCCATATTAGTATATTTCACTTATTTCTTGTGGACATTTTGTATTTTTTAATTTCATTCTTTGAGATAATAGGCTATAGGTTTCTTTCTTAGTGTTTTGGTGCACAAAAAATATTCTGTCTGTCTTTTTTTTTTTTTCTGCCATGATGGTTGGCTGGCTGGCAGAGGTTATTTGCAGGTTATTTACAGTAGGAGATGGACTTTGTTCTATCATCTTTATCTTCTATCATTTTATAATGGGTTTCAGTGTTGATAACCATGAGGAGGATACTGTATGAGTGAGGATAACCATACAGTAGCACCTTGGCTTTAATATCAACACGTAGCACTGGTACAACAACTAACTTCTCTCATTGACCAGGATTCAAAGAGCTGCTAACACTGGTTGATTGTTGTGCTGTAGCTAGCTAGCCAAACAAAAACGTAAGATAACTGTTAGTGTTAAAACAACATAGCATAAGTGTATCTGAAATTCATTGCTGCAACAAAGAGTACATGATGCCTTTAAAAGCAACAGATGAACAAATGAACATAAATACCATCTTGTTTATTGACAGTGTATGAGCACACAGCCAGACCCACCTGAGCAGCATAAATGCTAAGATGCTTTGTTTACCTCGCTGTGTCACGGGAGTGCAGCAGGTGTGAGTAGTGAAAACATGGAATGGAGTTTAATTTATATGGACTCTGAATGAGCCAAGTGGAATGGATTTGAGGAAGCAGCAGCATGGAAGTTAAATCGTATAAGTTTCATGATTTTAATTATCCAGACACGCCTTTTGATTACTAACATTTAATATATTCATTAAAATGGAGTCCAGAAAAATTTAAATGAAATAAAAATGGATTTCATAGGAACGAAATTCAGGTTTCAAACTCTTTTATAACCAGTTCAAACAAAATAAACACATTTTATACACACCCATATGCATATCTGCGTTGTTAACTTATACAGAGAAACCTCACAACTTGAGCTGTAACAGCTTTTCTTACTCTTTCACTGTGTATATTTGTAAATATGAAATGTATATGATTTTGCAAAAATATCCACATAGCAGATAATAAGCAGGATGTGCGTGATGTTAAAAAGATTTGTTGAAGGGTTAGTTCACCCAGAAATGAAAAATCCGTCATTAATTAATCCGTCATTAAACACCTCACTCCCCCGCTGGCCTGCACTCACATTGCATTTAACGTTCCGGGCTAGAGCATGCTTTCGTCATATACAGTGCAACTTTTTAATGGAAGTAAACAGGAAGAAAAGCACTTTCGCTAAGATACTGCCTAATAGATTTATCATTTAGGCTGACAGCGATTTTCACTTGGACGTATGAGAGGATTATTACGAAGGCAGCTGTCCGTTATAAACCCAAATACACTCTAATTAATTAAAGTAATTGAAAAGTGTACTATCCAAGTAGTAATAAAGATGTACCGTACAAAATAGTAGCTGTTGCTCCGGCGCGGTTTGCAATCACACTGCATGCGTACCCAACTGAACCTTGCTCTAACCCATCTCTTCCAAACGAACCTCACCCGGGCAAAGGTACGGAGCGATCACACTAGTCAACAAACCGGGCTTTGGGGGTCAAACATGCTTAGGAACGGATCAGAGCGCCTAGTGTGAGTAAACCCTAAAATACTGGGCAGAAAATGTATCCTTTTAAGAGAAAAGACCTGTTTGGGGGATTTATTCTCTTGACATCTGGCAACCCAAAGCAGGAAATATAGTGGAGGCCTGTTACCAATGCATGATAACGGAATTTTCTAAATTAAAAAAAAAAAAAAAAAAGTGTTCAGGACAAATAGTCAGCAGGGAAAATATCTCAATGATTATTTTTAATTTATTGAGAGAAGCAGAAAAATAATATACAATTAATTGTGCAGCTCTTGAATTTTAGCATATGGCTGCAGCGTAACAAAATGTGAAAAAAAAAAGTGAACTGCAGGATGATGTAGATGTGCATGAGAGGGACATGTCAGGCTCCGATGGGTTTTTGACATTCATGCCACCGGAACAGTTTGATGCACAAACACACATGCGTGCACACACAGGCCTTACCTTACTGCTAACATTTTCTTATCTATTTATTTGGCTGTTTGTGTTATGGGCTGCATGATAAATCCAAACAAAAACAAAATTATCTTTCATTAATGTGAACAGACAACTGTCCTATAAAGGCCTGAATGCATTGCCCCCAAATTGCAGACATTACAAAATGTGACTTTAGTAGCCAATACTAAATATTATTTGTTGTTACTATAGTAAAGAGCACATGAGGTTTACACCAGTACTAGAATAACATTTTCTCCAAGCCTTATTTCACAATTTCAGAAGAGAGATCAAAATTATTTTCCATAATTGTGTTTAAACACTATGGATGCTTCAAATGAAATCATATGCACATAAGTGGGATAATTACAAACCTCCAGTGCTCCAGCACAATGATGATTCAGATAGATCACTGACTAATGCTGTGGTCTTATTTAAGCTTACTGCATTTATAGCCAACATTTGGGAAGGAAATTCATCTCGAAAAAAAAGTTCTGTTTCTAATACGTGCCAATATTGCAACAGATACATTTTGAATGAGTTGTGTGCAGCCCCATCCCCCACCCCCCCAATCATTACAGAGTTTATTTAAAAGAAAACTCCATGCATATTCCCACACCTTTTTGCCTTTCTGTAGCAAAAAATGTTTTTACGATATATTTGTCATGTCATGTTGCTGCTAATCAGCACCTGTTAAACACTCGTTCACTCTGAAAGAAGCAGTGAATGCAGAGTAATTTCAAATAGTAGCTTTTGTGGTTTATTACATGTGCAAGGTCATAAAGCTATTCAGGTTTTAATAAGATCAGTTGTGCAGCCTAAATGCCTATCATGGGGTCAAAGTCTGATTGTTTCCTATTGTCATGTACCGCTTTAAGAATGGTCACATACGTAATATTGTTTTTCTTTTCTTGTGTGAAAACAACTTTTTTTTTTTTTTTTTTGGCATACCACACCTTCAGTATTATCTTTTTAAAAATTGTTACATAGTGTTACATAATTTTCATTTCATTATGTCTGGGTTTTTTTCTGTGCAAAATGTATGTATGTGTAATATGGCTACTGCTGTGGATTGAGCTTAAATCTGGAATATTGCGGTAAAGGATTAGTTCAGTTCTGAATTAAAATTTCCTGATAATTTAAATTGGGATCACCCCAACGTCATCTAAGATGTTTATGTCTTTCTTTCTTCAGTCAAAAAGAAATTAAGGTTTTTGAGGAAAACATTCCAGTATTTTTCTCCATATAGTGGTCTTCACTGGGGTTCAACGGGTTGAAGGTCCAAATTGCAGCTTTAGTGCAGCTTCGA
This sequence comes from Megalobrama amblycephala, assembly GCF_018812025.1. Lineage (NCBI taxonomy): Eukaryota > Metazoa > Chordata > Actinopteri > Cypriniformes > Xenocyprididae > Megalobrama > Megalobrama amblycephala. The sequence goes on along the minus strand of NC_063048.1, from coordinate 7,404,001 downwards.
AGAGCTCTACATGATCCCAGACAAGGATGTTATCTAGCGAAACAATTGGTGATTTTATTAAAAAAATAATAAAATAAAATAAATAAATACTTTTTAACCACAAATGCTCATCTTGCACTGCTCTGCTATGCGCCACACATTACCTTATCTTATACTATGGGGCTGTTGAATGCTCGAATGGTTGACCAACGTTCTAAGGTGTGCAATTATTTTCAGGGAAATGCACGGCTAAAGTAGTTCTAGCAGGTCTTGACTCACTTCGATGAGTCAAGATCATCACTTCGCCAAATGTTTTCAGTTATTTCATAGATCCTTACAGCCTACAACCACACAAGAAACAAAACCCACAATGGCACCGACCAAGCAAATAAATAAAATAAATAATAGGATGAAAACGACAAATTATTGTGATGGTTTTTGCCACAAAATACGTTTTATTGTGTCCTGAAAGTGCATACTCTCTCGCACGCTCTCTCTCTCTCTCTCTCCCTCTCTTTCAAACGTACACACGTACTGTATCGTACAGACACGCACTCGCACAGAAAAGTTTGGTCAGTGCTGCTCTGACAAATTAATGAGAGTAAAATAGTTTAGCAACTTAAGATACTTAACTCACCAGCGAGGTAATAACTGTGCAGTTCTTGAGACAAACTTATAGTTTCTCTCTCTCTATCTCTGTCCCTCAAGTGCATTAATAACTATATAAACGGTATTATTCTGCTATCAAGGCTCAAGCCTTCGTTACTAGGTCTGAAATAACGTTTTGGAATTAGCAACGGAGGCTTGGGATGAGATGCATAAGAAATTAGTCCCGAGTGTTTTAAGGACAAAAACCTGACAAATGTCTTGAAATACAACATCGGAACAGTGTTTTGAGGTGTGGTAACTGTAGTATAAGCAGAATAATTGACTCTGGGCCGTTGAATCCTTAGAAAATAATGCACACCGGGTTATTCCTTACACGTTGAGAAGGTCACGCGTGACATAGGAGGGAGTACCGATCCAGTGTCTACAAAATGAACGTGCAAAGACTAAGCCAAACGGCCTTTACAAAAAAGGTAAAACAACGATGTTGAACGATTTTGAAGTTTGAGGAGAACATGAGATGGAGTTTTTCGCCCTACTGCAGTATTTCCGCCTACCTCTGACCTTTCTAACGTGATTACGTAATGCGTGGCGCATCGCAGAGCAGTGCCAGATGAGCATTTGTGGTTAAAAAGTATATCAGTTTTAATTTGTTTTAGAAAATGACTAATCGTTTCGCTAGATAAGACCCTTATTCCTCGTCTGGGATCGTGTAGAGCCCTTTGAAGCTGTACTGAAACTGTAATTTGGACCTTCAACCTGTGTGAAGTCAAAAGTGTCAAAAACCTTAATTTCTTTTTGAGAAAATAAAGACTTAAACATGTTGGATGACATGAGGGTGAGTAAATTATCAGAAAATTTTAATTTTAAATCCTTACAATTAGGAAATTCTGTTTACATTGCCATTTCTTATGAACAGTGTTTTTTTTTTTTTTTTTTTTATACATAAATAAATAAATAAAAGATTATTTTTTAGATATTATTGATCTCTCTCCATCGCATGCTCAGGCAAACCCCAGGTTTTGTCAGTGATTCAGTGTGTTTTCTTGGGCAGCAGGAAGAGGCCCAGCACAATGAGGGTTGAAAAGCAGAGCATGTGAGAGGCTGTGATAAGAGACACGCCTGTGCTGTTATTGCTCCTCTTCTGCCCTGAACTTAACGTGTCAACTTTCACAAGCGCACTACTGTAATGCACATTTTATTTGTTTACATGTTCAGTTTGCACACAATAAAGTAACAAGCACACATCTGTAAACACTCCAGATATGTGCATCATATTAACTCAACTCACTAGAGTATGTCTAATTGGAGTTATGTTCAAAGTTGTATAATCATTTTAAAGGTGCAGTAAGCAATTTCTGAGAAACTCTGTTGATATTTATATCACAAAGTCTGTGGACAAAGGACAAAGGCAGAAAAGTTTAAATCCATCTTCCATTTCCAAATCATAATGTGTAAGTAATTACTCTTTGGCCTGTAGATCTAGTGTAATGACAGGTTTAGTCATAATAAAGTAGCCCATCCTGATTTTACATCTTGTCATTATTTAGGATGTCTACTTGCCTTAATCAGATGTGAACCTTCCCTGGAGTAGCCCATCCATCACAATGTGTTTCAGCTTTTATAGCTTTTTATGGTAATATCAGTGCCAGAGATGTCATTTACATTTAGATTTTCAGTGTCTTTTTCTCAGAAATTGTTAGTATTCGGTGGGCAGTTACCTAAAATACAGTGTATCCTAGCATAAGCACCACTGGCCCTGCGTAATGACTTCATCCACATTTGTCAAATGGGTGTTCTCACAGCTCTGTCAGTCTGGCTCCAGGCAAAATATTATTTCAGCCATCAAATCCATTCCTTGTCATCATCTATCATCTGTCCCTGCTGCTATTAAAAATCAGGCCAGTGCCACTGCTACAAATTGGTTGCAAATGCCAGTGTTTCCCTGGAGCAGCTGTGGGCTGTTTTGATGGTTTTGTTTAGGAAAGAGGAGGTGCAGGGCTCAACGCTAAAGATTTTTTTCTAAATCTTATTTATTATTATTATTATTATTATTATTATTATTATTTTTCTTGGTTCAGTTTTTGTTATTACTTGTCCTGCCAATTTTCTTACTGGCCCCACCACAAAAAAAGTAAATAAATAAATGAATAAATTACATTAAATCATTATTGTTTTTGTTGTTTTTACCCATGTAACCTTGTATTGTAATAAATAGGTTTATAACAACAAATTTCAGATACCAGTATAATTTCTCAATTCTCAATTCCAATATCGATACCACAGCAAAAAATACTAGGCTAACTAATACGAATTTCAAACATTATTAAAGACAAGTAAACGGTCAAATTGCAAGCAATAGCATAACTAAATATAATATAACAAATATATAAATGAAATAAACAGCTTTCAGGTTTTTCAGGTAGATCTAACAGTTATCAGGTACAGAAATTGAATAAAGTAATTAAATGTAAAATAACACTGTGTGGTCTTCATTGTATAAATTAAATGTAGATTAATCATTATTAAAGTTACAAAAGTCATTCAGTCAAGATCAGTGAGTGGTTTTCTCTTTGTCTTTTGTTATTTGATTTAAACATTAATGACACAGCAGGAATATTAGGCTGCTGTCACTTTAAAGGGATAGTTCACCCAAAAATGAAAATGATCCCATGATTTACTCACCCTCAAGCCATCCTAGGTGTATACGACTATCTTTTTTCAGACAAACACAATCGTACTGTCATCCACCGGAAGCTAGTTATTTGAATTTTTGCTTTAAATATGGATATTTTTCTTACAAAAAAACATTGCTTCACTTCAGAAGGCCTTTATTAACCCCCTGGAGTCGTATGGATTACTTTTTTTTTTCTTTTTTTTTTTTTTTTTTTATGGATGGAAGCATAATTGTTGTCTTCAAAACGCGGCCCCCCATTCACAACCATTATAAACCTTGGAGGACTAAGGATATTTTTTAAATCTATCTCCAATTGTGTCTGAAAGAAGAAAGTCATATACACCTAGCATAGCTTGAGGGTGAGTAAATCATGGGATAATTTTCATTTTTGGGTGAACTATCCTTTTAAGACTAATGCATGGATCCAATATACTGATACTGATACACATGCATTTTCTTTCTCAACTGTTTAGGTTCACTTAAGACATAACCGATTGTGTTTACTAGAATACTTGCCAAGACGGGCATTTTTACACAAGGAGACAAAAAAGAACTCAATTCAGTATTCGCACACTGATTCAGCCTTTTGCGCTTAACATATTTTTGCCAGTAGCGACTTGAGTTGTCTTTTGCTTCTTCTTGAGTTTGAATATTTAAATTGTCAAAGCTTAAAACCATGTGCAAATGACAAACGTCCTGAACGTTGTTCACCCTGGCCCCGGGGCATCACTCCATCGATCTAAACATCAGCATCAGCTGGGGCAGTTGGTTAGAGTCAGACTTGTAACCCGAAGGTCGCAGGTTCAAGTCTCAGTACCGGCAGGAAATGTTGGTTGGGGGGAGTGAATGAACAGCGCTCTCTTCCACTCTCAATACCCACAGCTGTGGTCCCCTTGATCAATCACTCACTTTAAATGCGTTTGGACCAATAAGATAAGCTGTAACACAGCCTGGCTGTATTACACTTTAATTTGAGCAGAATATCACAATGGAGGTTGCTAAACTCCAGCATACATGTTTGTCAATGTTTTCAGATCATATGCACTCTTTTTATTTATTTATTTATTATTTTTTGCAGTGCAGAGAGAATGTGTGGACGTGGTTCCCAGATTGTGAAGAGTAAGAAAACACTGGGAAGACAATGTGTATATATAAAAGTTTAACAAGTGGGCCAATTTTGCCGATGATTGTTCTTACTTAATTAAGAGAGGCAGAAATCATGATCACGATTATATCTGTTTCATGCTATGATTGCTTTTATATTGCATTGAAATTATTAGACAAGTTAGAAAACGTGATAAGCTAGATAAACTAGTCACACAGTTTTGGGGTCATTTTCAGATGACTAGGTACTATTCTGTTATTACAAAAAATACAGTCTAGGTAACCTGCTAACTTGTTTTTGAAGCACAGCCATAGTCTGAAGCAGTTGATCTCATGAAAGCTTTCATGTCTGGATAAAATCTACTAACTGTCTACATCTACATGCATCTTTTTAAGTATTGGTCATAATTTATGATTATATATTATATAATTCATTTAATATATGTATAACTGCAGTAGGGCTGTCAAACGATTAATCGCGATTAATCGCATACAAAATAAAAGTTTGAGTTTGCCTAATATATGTGGGTGTACTGTGTGTAATTATTATGTATATATAAATACAAACACATTCATGTATATATTTGAGAAATATTTACAAGTATATGTATTTATTTATATTTTTATATAATTTATATTATATATAAATAAAAAATATATTGTACATAAATAAAATATTTCTCTTAAATATATACATTAATTTGTGTGTATGTATTTATATATACATAATAATTACACACAGTACACCCACATATGTAAGGCAAGCTCAAACTTTTATTTTGTATGCGATTAATCGCGATTAATCGTTTGACAGCCCTAAACTGCAGAGTCATCTGATGTATTGTTGTAGTCATGCCCATTATTGGACTTATTGTCTATTATTTTGTCTAATTCTTTATTGTTGATTATTTTCTCCACAGATATTATTGACAGGAATGAACTGAGGACATTTTTTGAAACCAACTGCTCACAGATTTATTTTATCTTCTATGAAAATTTCATTACACTGGAAAGCAACTTAAAGCAAAAAGGTAAGACATGTTTGTCTGCTTTCTGGAGTGCACTGGCTGTGTCATGTGTTCATGTGTTTGCCTGGATCAGATCGGGGAGATCTGTTTATAACTCTCAAGTCTGCCTCTATAGTTTACAGAATTTTTTTTCTTAAGAACAATTATATAAACTTGAAATATATCCAAATAAATCAGAATATCTGAATGAATCGAGAACTTGTGTACAAATGAATCAAGTGCATGTGTTTCAGTGTCCATGTAAATAAATTAATTCATAAACAAGTTACAAAAATAATTTTCTCTTAAACGGTTATATCTTTGCCATACAACTGCTGCTATCCCTTAGTTTTAGATGACTGCAAAAGTGATCTAAATGTAGTTGGAGTCTACAGTTAAATACAGTGCATAGCATAAATGAGAAACTTCTGAAAGTCAGCAATTACTTAGAAGACATGTTATGGTTCTTTAGAGATATAGGGCCCTATTTTAACGATCTAAACGCAAAGTGTAAAGCGCACGGCGCAGGTGCACTCAGGGCGTGTCCAAATCCACTTTTGCTATTTTAACGACGGAAAAACGGTCCGTGCGCCTGGGCGCATTTTTGAAATGGGTTGTCCCTATTCTCTTAATGAGTAATGGGCGTAACGTTCAATAAACCAATCAGAGTGTCATCTCCCATTCGCTTTAAGAGGGAGATGCGCTCGCGCCATGGCGATTTGCTATTTACATGCCGGAATTTGTTGGCGATGAGTCAGTTAATATATATGTGTGTGTATTGGCACGATTGTTCAATTAATTAGCCAATTTCGTTCATCATTATAAGTAGTAATAGGCTGAATTGAAAATAGGTAGCCTAATTCTAATACACGCAATGACTATTCATCATTACATTTTTATATTTATGTAGCCTACACAATAATATTCTTTTACACTGTAATCCTTTTGTTTTTAATATTTGGCATGTTTGTGTGATGCGCATCCCTGTGTGTAATAAGCAAAGTCAACGCGCACTGTGGACGCACCCAGAGGCGCAGTTTCTACCAACGCGCTCTAACAAAAAAATATTGCGCCATTGACTTTAGACTTTAGACCAGGTTTGAGTTGGTCTATAGCGCAGTCTATTTTCAGCTCCTGAAAATAGCAATGCGCCGGCAATGCGCCTGAACACACCTCTTTTTTAGACCAGCACGCCCATGGGCGCACTAACTGGCGCAAATGCATTTACTAATTTAAGGACATGGCGCTGAACGGGAAAACGCGAACGGCGCCGGACGCAAACTAGCAAACACACTTGCGCTGCGCCTTGTGTCGCATTGCGCCGGGTGTATTATAGGGCCCATAATGTTCCAGCAAGTCTGCTTAATCACTTACCAAAGAAGCATGTCAACATTATTCAGGAAAATAAGATTTTCTTATCAAGGTGATAAAATGTTGTGTAGCAAAAATGAGTACACCCTCCTAAAAGTTACAAAATAAAATTAAATAATAAAAAAAAATGTTTGATCAACAGGTAAGTATGTTGAATCAAAACATTTAAAGAGCAGTAATTTCTTGACAATTAAAAGTGTCATATAGTCCACTGAATCATTCTCAAACTTAATGCTGACAACAATGGAAGCACTTGTGAGAGCACTGTCAGGAGACTGATTTCTTAGCACAAAAGAGGACTGTGGTACAAGAAGATTACCAAATGATTGTTTTAAGAGTGAAAATATAGCAAAAGTAACACAGAAATTCAAAAACAATGGTCTTGTGACAAGGCCCCTGAAATAATCAGGCCTTCATTTTAAGCTTTCATTTAGTGATGAGGGATTTTTTTGCTAGACAAAGAGCAGGAAAAATACCAAGCGAGTGTCTCAGAGCCACCAAAAGCTGTTAAAAGTGTGACTGTTTATCTCACAGAGTAAGATGCAGCCTGCAGAAATGACATGCATGGTTGTTGTTCTCACTGGAACTTCTAAGTCAGTTAGCCATTTCCAAAGCCCATATTTACAAAATATATATTCTGGGAATCAGTACTCTGGTCTCAGGAGACCAAATCAATCATTTTGGATCTAACAGCATCCAAAATGTTCTGGTGTTGCTAGAGGAGGAGTACAGTGAGAAGTGCCTGGTTCCCACAGCAAAGTTCAGTGGTAGTAAAGCTCTTATATAGGGATGTATGAGTGCTGAAGGTGTGAGGGAGTTGTGCTTTATCAATGCTGTCATGAATTCCCACACCACTGTGTAATTTAATACACAAACTTGAAACAGAAGATGTTACCCTTTCCTCATTCCCTGCATTGTTGGGCATTTTTTCAACATGACAATGAGGATATGCATTCTCCCAAGGTAAAAAACCTTCTGTGGACATGTTTTGCACTCAAACTTAACACTCTTGAGCGCCTGTGGGGGATTCTGTAGAGACGAGTTGAGCAACGCTCCCCATTAAAGATCACGGCATTTAAGCAGCTCATCATCCAGGAGTTAAACAGGACAGATGTGACAATTTGTCATGAACTTGTACACTCCGTGCCAAGAAGGGTCAGAGCAGTATATTCCAAATTATGGAGGACATACTAAGTGCTAGAATATTATACATTTGTTGAATTAAATCTAGGGTGTACTCATTTCTGCAATCCTTAATTGAAACAACATTGGCTAATTTACTTATTTTATGGCTATTAATGACATATATTTCTCAGATTTTATTATGTATATGTTTAATACATTTTAGTTTCGCCATCTTTCCATGAATTGTATTAGTGATCATAAAGAAAATACATCTTTAGTATTTCTTCAGAGGGGGTGTACTCATTTATGCTGTGCACTGTATGTCATATCTGCTGATAAATATGCAATTTCTTCTGTTACTGATATTTAAAACAAAAATTCATCAATCAGTCTATAACTGATGTGGTCTTGATATACAACTCCAAATCAAGAAAAGTTGGGACACTGCTGATAAATATGCAATTTCTGGAGTCTACTGACATCGAGTTCTCAGTCCCAAAGAAGAAAAGGACCCTGTAGACTTTCATCAGCAACAGGTGCGAAAGCAAACATCTTTCATGGTATATGGGTGCATCAGTGCAAACGGCATGGATGACTCACATAATGTGTGAAGGAATCATTGACGTGGTGGATTATTGGGATTGTTCAGATACATATACTGCCATCAAGGTGACATCTTTCCCTGGACAATGCCAGGCCTCATTCTGCACATGCTAAAAAAAGTGGTTTCTAGACACTCTGCACTGTAGAAAGGATGTGCTTGTCTGTCTGCCTGCAGTCCAGATCTGTTTCTTATTAAAAATGATTGGCCCATCATGAAAAGAAGAATCAGACAATGATGACTACGGACTGTTTAGCAGCTGACCTGTATCAGGCGACATTGGGCAAAAATTTCACTTCCAAAACTTTAACAATTAGTATCCTCAATTCCCAAACATTTGAAAAGTGTAATTAAAAGGAAAGGTGATGTGACACAGTGGTAAACATGCCTCTGTCCCAACTTTTTTGGACTTATTTTTTCTCTCGAAACAATTCTGAGCTTAGTTTTAACAGCAGATGGCGCTCTAGGCTAGATTTTAACCACACACTTTCAAATGCTCACGAAGAAGAGAGCGCTCGAGATTTGTAATTCGCTTCAAACTTTTCGAAATTTATGAATAATTATTTTAGGTTTAAGTGGTGTGTGTAAACGAACTAAAAGCAGGCATTGTACGAGTGTTTCTAAAGCACGTATAGTAGTGGCATCTGCTGTTTTAAAACTAAGCTCAGAATGGATTAGAGAGAGATCGCGATACATCGAAATATATCAGAATCGCTCCAGACTCTTCGTATCGCGAATCAAGATTTGATGTATTGTCTTAGCCCTAATGTTTACAAAATACACTTAAAGGATTAGTCCACTTTTAAATACACTTTTCCTGATAAATTTACTCACCCCCATGTCATCCAAGATGTTCATGTCTTTCTCTCTTCAGTCGAAAAGAAATGAAGGTTTTTGAGGAAAACATTCCAGGATTATTCTCCTTACAGTGGATTCCAATGGCTACCAACAGGTTGAAGGTCAAAATTACAGTTTCAGTGCAGCTTCAAGGGCTTTAAACGATACCAGACGAGTAATAAGGGTCTTATCTAGCGAATCGATCGGTCATTTTCGAAAAAAATACAACTGTTTATGCTTTATAAACAAAATATCGCCTTGAACGTACTTTCCGCTTCCGCATTCCGCATTCTTCATAACGCTTACGCTGAATGTCCTACGCCTTCCCTATTCAAGTTACGGAAAAAAACTAAACTGGCGCCGCGTTCGTTCCGTAAGTAGAATAGGGAAGGCGTAGGACATTCAGCGTAAGCTTTATGAAGAATGCGGAAGCGGAAAGTACGTTCAAGGCGATATTTTGTTTACAAAGCATAAACGGTTGTATTTTTTTCGAAAATGACCGATCGATTCGCTAGATAAGACCCTTATTACTCATCTGGTATCATTTAAAGCCCTTGAAGCTGCACTGAAACTGTAATTTTGACCTTCAATCTGTTGGTAGCCATTGAAATCCACTGTAAGGAGAAAAATCCTGGAATGTTTTCCTCAAAAACCTTCATTTCTTTTCGACTGATGAAAGAAAGACATGAACATCTTGGATGACATGGGGGTGAGTAAATTTATCAGGAAAAGTGTATTTAAAAGTGTACTAATCCTTTAAGTTGGTCAGTGAAAACTTTGGAAATCTTTTCTTTGTACTTTTGTCAGTTAAATAAAGGTTCAAGAGAATTAATTATTCACATATTCTTGATTTTATTGCGTTTTACAAAATGTCCCAACTTTTCTTGATTTGCAGTTGTATATTGTGCTTCTCGATTGTAGGGCGTTCCAAATCAGTCTCATACTGTATACTGTAAATGTTCTGTTTCAGTTTCATGCTACATTAGAAGGTAGCTTGCTTGGATAAAAAGGCAGCTCACAAATGTTTTGAAAAAGAGCTTTTGAATAATTCATGATTCTTGCATAAAGATTCAGTCCAACACTTCCTCAGCTTGAAGTAACAGCCCAGTTCGCTGTTGCCTGCATGCCCCCTCATGTGAAGTTAATGAGGCTTTTGTTTCTGTTGAATCCCATCACTGACCAAAGTGGTTTTTCTGCACTGTATTCATTGAAGGTCACCTGTCCTTCATGCTGAAACACAGTTCTGCATTAGAAGTATTTGTTTGAAACTTACACCTCTTAATTTCCCTGAATATCAAGAGAATGATTCAGCTGAGCAGTTTTTAACTTAGTAACTTTTTGGACAGGAATTCAAATCTTGGAACTCAGATTTGCAGTGCCGATATGCAGCAGTTCACTGTAGAAATAACCACATTAACCTTCATAAGACCTTAAGATAGAGTATCACCCTGAAGATGAACAAACTCCTAACCCTAACAGGCTTTTTCATTTGTCAAAATTGGTGTTTTGGTGGTGGCGGACGAACACGGTCATCCACACTCAATACAAAGCACCTTACACATGTGCAAGTCCAGTAATGACAGAAAATCCAAAATAAATGTAAAGAAACAGTTTGTAATATTATTGTTTTATTTCATGAAAAAAAAAAAAAATCATGAAAATTATTCATGAAATAAAAAATGACCACTGTCAGGACAGATCACAAAACAAAGTTCTTAAAACTATTTCATATTTAAAAATCTGTACATTTACATATAAAAACTCACTGAGTGACTGATTTTGAAAAGCTCTCATATGTGACCAAATTTCACTCAAGTCGACCAAAAAATAATTTTAATTAGCCGATGGCTAGCTTTACGCACCGTCGCTTTGCTGAGAGCGCCCTCTATCGCTTTCTCACACACACGCACACTCACCGTGAAAGAAAGAGAGGGCACATGCAGGGTTCGTTGACAGAACTGTCACTGTCCCGATCGGACCGGTTCTGCGTCATCATGAAAGTTTATCATTTAAAGACGTTTTTAAGCCTTGCCAATTTAAACATTCAAGCGCAAGAAGATGTGAAATATAACTCCAGAAAGCCACGTCTGACAGCACATGAATACTGAATTTAGCTCTCTTTCACATCTTCTTGTACTTGAACAGACAATTTCACACAAAATTGTCAAAATGCCTGTCTCGGCGAGGAGCCTAGTAAACACTGACGGTTATATCTAAGTGAACAGCCGAGAAATAAAACGCATGTGTACAGTATCAGTATATTGGGTCCGTGCATTATGTCCTAAAGTGACAGCAGCCTAATATTCCTGTTACAGTCTGCGTTTTTAATGTTAATCAACCAACGGACACTCACTGCAAAAAATCACTCGATGCTTTTGACTGAGTAACTTTTGTAACTTTAATAAGGATAAATCTACATTTAATTTATACAATAAAGACTATGCAGTGTTATTTTACATTACAATACTTTATTTAATTTTATTGTTTATTTGTGCTATTGCTTGTAGTTTGATTATTTGTTCTTATTTTATTACAGACTGTTTACTTGACTTTAATAGTGTTTGAAATTTATATTTTATATTTATGTATACATTTTTTATGCATTATACATTCAAACTCCTTCCCAAACTCATTTTTGATTTTAAATGTATTAGTAAGTGTTGAAATGACCATTAAGAATGTATACAGTATACTGTATGTGATCTCATAATTTTCATGACTGATCATGTCACTTTAGAGCAATTGAGTACTCATGCCAATCCCCAATTCATTGAAGGTCAACATGTTTCCAGTATTCTAGCACCATAGATCATGAAACCTGAATAAAACAGAAGTGAATCTGAAATTACACAACTAATTCTATTGCTTTTCTTTCAGGGAACAAATCTCAACGGGAGGAGCTGGACTCCATCCTCTTTATTTTTGAAGTAAGTCTTTTCTACAAGTACCTTCCGCATGCACTTCATTAGTGCTTAGTGTTGTTTTGTTGCTGTTGAGTTGTTAAACAGCTAGACTTTTGGTATCTCCGGATCTGTTTTTGTTTGCTTCACCTGCAGCTTTGAGGTTTTTTCTGGACGGCTTGTGTGCTGCTCTGCCGAGAGCAGGTTTTTCCACTCTCTCCTGCTTTTCCTGGAGGTGCCGTCCTCCCTGTATTTTTCCCCGCGTGGCTGAAAAGTAGACAGTAGTTTGCAATACAAATAGGCGGGCAGGGCATTCTCTGGTTTCATTTGCTCAGGGAGGTGAACAGTCTTTCTTTTTTAGGAAAAATGGAGTCTCGGTGTGAGAAGAGAGTTTGCGTTGCATAAACAGAAGTTGACTTGAAAGGTCACCCTGGGGAAATTCCTTTAATATGAACAATTCACATTTTCACATTTATCTGTATAGCACTTTTCACAATACATATCGTTTCCAAGCAGCTTTTTAAATGACAATTTAGGGCAATCTGTAATCAGAGGTGACTGTGTCAAAGTAATGTCCATATATCAAAATAATGCTGTTAGCTAATATAATGTATTAATTAAAGCAGAAACAATGATCTCATTAAAGCAATAATTACAAGTTGTGATCATATCGAAAATGTGGCAGTGATGCATGTTGATTCAGAGATGGCGGCATCAGAAATCCTCCCAGGGGTTGGTGCCATCTCTTCACAGTTGTTCTTCGTATCTTTGTAAGAGGCTGGATCCAAACTGGAGCTGGTGTAAACTCTAGTTACCTCGTGATTGGACAGAAAAGCAAATGGAAAATGATTAGTGTAGCTGCTGTTTCAAACAAAAGATATTTCATCTGATATAACTGGAGTACAAGTTTATGAGGTGCATTATGTGAATGCTAAAGAAATGTGTCTTTAATCTAGATTTAAACTGGGAGAGTAAGTCTGAGTCCCGAACATTATCAGGAAGGCTATTCCAGAGTTTAGCCTATTCCAAATGTGAAAAATCTAGAATTTTGTTACCTTAAAGAGTGTTATGGATAGTAGGGCGATAGAAGATCAGGAGCTGAACCATTTAGGGCCTTATAGGTCAGTAACAAAACTTTGTAACGATACGGAACTTAATAGGTAACCAGTGTAGAGATGATAAAATTGGAGTTATACGATCATATTTTCTTGACCTGTTAAGAACACTATAAGCTGCATTTTGTTTGTAGTTTGTTTGAGGATGCAGGACAACCACCTAGTAGTGCATTTCAGTAATCCAGTCTAGAGGTCATGAATGCTTTTCTGCATCAGAAACAAATAACGTTCTGTAGCTTAGCGATGTTTTTGAGGTCGAAGAAGGCTGTTTTGGTAACATTTGAAATATGATTATCGAGTTGCTGTCTAATATAACACCCGGGTCTTTAACTGTAGAGGATGAAGTAACAGTACATTCTAGATGAAAATTGTATTCTAAGAGATTCTGTGTACAGGTTTTTGGTCCAATAAGTAACACCTCATTCCCTTAATATTTCAGTCTTGGTTGGTTCACTTGGCTGCCATCTTGGTAACATCCCAGACCTGCTATTGTGTATGTAGGCAAAATTAATAGCTCCTATCTACAGTACTTAAATAGGGAAACTATGAGAACCTGTCTAACATGTTTCAGGTCAGTAATAACATATGACAGCAATAATATCATAGACTTTTTCCAGTCTTTGTCCAGTCAGTGGTATTTCTCTCTTGGAGTTATAAAATGTCTTTATACACTTTTAAACTAGAGTTGTGGCTTTCTCCTAACCTCCTTATACAAATGCTCACCAACATTGGCGTCTTTGCTGTGGTCTGCAGTAGTTGTTGTTCCATCTTCGATTCTTCTTCGACGGTGAAACAACAGTCAGGGCCTGTGTTGCCACATTGTAGACCCACTAATTGGTGCAGAAATTACCAAATGCATGCACAAGCTGAAGTTAGAAAAACCGGTCTGCTTGCATACTAAAGCTGGCCGATATGAAGATAAAATCGTATATAGAAGATATCTCACAAGTGCCTTAATGTCGATTGCAACAGTGAGTAAAATGACATGATAAACCTAGGATTGTTTTAAATAGCCCAGTTGTTAGCATTCATGTATCATATTTAGTGTTTTTCATACTATGCAGTTGGTTAAAGCAATATATTAAAGGTATTATGGATAAGATGCCTGGCGTGGCGTGTCACAGACAGAGATACCGGCAGTGTTGTCTCTAGTGGGGTTGGGCGCAAGGCCGGCACGAGCTCAACTGCCACTCTAGGCAAAACACCATTGTGCCGCCCCCACTTCACACTCACAATTACACAATCTTTGAGATGCATGTGAAAGACTGGATATTTTGATAATTGATAAAATTACACTTTTTTCATTCTGCGACAGAAAAAAAATAAATTAATAAAATTCAGCATGCAACCACTAGTACAGCTGCAAATGCAAATTCTGCATTATATTATATAAGTATATGTACAGGCCCGCAGTAGCCATCGGAAGATTCAGGAGAATTCCTGGTGGGCCGCTGATAAATTTGGCTGGCAGCAGTGCCTTTTTTACATGAAGAAATTTTCACATGGGACACGGAAGCACAAGTCTCTAGATCATTTTTAACGAGAGACACGCGGAAAGCGACAAATTAGTGGTAGTTCTAGTAGCGGCGAAGCAATGGTGTGAAAGCGCTGCTCTTACACCTGAAATCCCATCACTTGTGGTTATAAATATTATGAATATTAATGTATGATGTATATAAATATATTACGCATGCAAAAAGGTGAGCTACTCCAAAAAAAAAAAAAAAAAAACTGGAAAAACTGCATTGGCCTCACTGGTGTCCTATTTTCAATGTGTATACTAATTAGGATAGAAACATAACTTGAATGCAGGGTGTCTATAGGTGAATCAGTGGTCTTAAATGCTCTTTTAGAGTCTGAGCAAATTGTGTATATATCCTCCTTTTAAGGTGTTTTTAAAATACCAGTTCTAGCAGGTTTTTCTGCCCTTAAATTCAAAGGTCAAGCTTATTTTAGCTGGAAATATTCTGATTTTTCCTGAGCTAATGCTTCAACTATAATTGCTTTACATGAAACACAAGTAACCTGAAACATAAAATAAAATACAAAATTATTTATAAAATGTTACGTATTTAGATACAAAGTAATTATATGAAAGTACCATAATAACTATATTATTGTGGAGTATAATGCTCTTACAGGATCAGAAAAACAAGCTTTGAAATATCTAAACATGGCTCAAATATCTGAACGTGAACATGACACACAGTTTATTTTTTGACAGCAAATGAGCAAGAGTGGACTTTGTGCTCAAACTGAACATCTCATTAGCTTCAAAATTTCTTACAAGCTTTTCATGTTTGCATCAGCATGCTGCGGCTGTGTAGTGGAGCGCCTGCGTACAGCGACAGCAGGAGAGGAACCATTAGTAGATTCACGCTGTGGCAGCACCACACTGTTAATGCAGCATGAAAGCTTCACAACCTCCATCTTACACAGGCCCATCTCCACCAGCACATCCTCATTTCTCCCTCATCCCGTATCACAGCCCATCCTGTCATGGCTGCTGTTTTGTGTTGTGACCGCACTGGAAGGGATTACGGCAAACACCTCCATGCGGTGGGTGTCTGACCCCCTTTTTTTTATGGGTCGGCAGAGGAGAGACGATCGCTCGGGCTGCTGTCAGGCAGGGGGTGTGGGGGGCTGGTATTGTTCTACGCCTCCTCCTCCTCCTCCTCCGCGCCTCTCTCTTTGTGTCTGGCACCATCGAGACATCTAGCTCACTCTTGGATTACGACTGCATTCTCCTGAGTGTCGATGTGTGGTGAACACACTTTCAAAAGCATGCACGCATGTTTATGTCTTGTTAATGTGTAAGCTGTAGATTGTGTTTGATGACACAGCACAAGGGTTATTATCGTTAACTAAAACCATAAAAACATCTTTGCAACTTGAAACAAAAGTGACTGAAATAAAATATATAAAAAAATCATAAACTTATTTTATTTCTGCTAGTTGACAAGGCAACATTTCTCCTTTTTTTTGTTTAGTTTAACTTACTAAAATAACTCAAACTAAATAAAAATACTAAAACTAAAAACTAATAAAAATGTATAAAAACAATGTAGTATATATTATAATATGTATATATATTAAAAACATAACTAATAAAAATAACAATAACACAGCCAAATGACTAAGACTTGAACTAAAATTAAAGTGGAAACAAAATATACAAATAAAATTAACAAGAAATATAATAGTGTATCAATGATATTAAAATAATACTGCACAGCACAACATCCTGTTTTTGCACAAATATATGAATGCACAAAATAATGTAGCCAACCCATAGCAGCCTTGCCCAGGCGTATTCACAAAAACAACATTTTTCAGATACAAAGTGACCTGAAGTCATCTGTTTTCAGTGGTGGCGATTCCAAGCAACATGCCCACAAAAGCAATTGACCAGCTTTATGCAAATGCGCAGCGGTACGACAACTATCAATGCAGGCATTGAAGGTCACGTGATCTGCCGCATGATATCATTGGGTACCGCAGTTGAGAGCACTATAGTGACTTGGCGACCTCCAGAAATTTGATTACGCTCTACGCCAACCACCTTTTAAAGGATTAGTTCACTTTAAAATGTCAATTACCCCATGATTTACTCACCCTCAAGCCATCCTAGGTGTATATGACTTTCTTCTTTCAGACGAATACAATCGGAGATATATTAATAATCACCCTGATGCGCCAAAGCTTTATAATGGCAGTGAACGGAAACCACTTGTTTGAAGCTAGAAAAAAGTGCATCCATCCATCATAAACATACTCGATATGGCTCCGGCTGGTTAATAAAGGCCTTCTGAAGCGAAGCGATGTGTGTAAGAAAAATATCCATATTTAACTATATAATGTAAAATATCTAGCTTCTGCCAGACCTCTTTCCGTATTCAACTTATGAAAAACTTGTTTCATAACTTGAATACAGAAGGCATAGGATGTAGCGTAAGTGTTTTGAATGCGAGAGGTGTTACACTTGACAAGTTACACAAGTTGAATATGGAATTGGTCTGGCGGAAGCTAGTTATTTTTTTTACTTTATAATACGTTAAATATGGATATTTTTCTTACACAAACGCATCACTTTGCTTCAGAACACCTTTATTAACCCCCTGGAGCTGTGTGGAGTACATTTATGATGGATGGATGGATGCACTTTTGTTGAGTTTCAAAAAGGTGATTTCCGTTCACTGCCATTATAAAGCTTGGGAGCGTCAGAGTGAATATTAATATAACTCAGATCGTGTTCGTCTGAAAGAATAAAGTCATATACATCTAGGATGGCTTGAGGGTGAGTAAATCATGGGGGGGTAATTTACATTTTAAAGTGAACTAATCCTTTAACCAACAATTTCCATGCAAAGACATTTTGATGGTAACTTCTTTTTTATTTCTGTTGCTTTTCACTTTTGGTCACATACCTTCAGTGAAATCTCATTGTTCAAAATCATATATATTGAAAATAAAGTATCTTTTGAATTTGATTCACACGTCATTTCAGCTTTCAGTGTGGACAGTCAAATAATGTGATCCTTGAAACGTATCGCATTGCACCTGTTTAGCACACTCTCTTACAGTTATTCCATGTGCAGTGAAATCAGGCTTTGTCATGCATTGCACAATAAACAGATCAACTTTCTCGCCTTTCTTCCAGATTCAATACAGCCACTACGGTCTGCAGTTAACTCAAGCATTCTGTTGTATCAAACGCACACTCATCCTGGCTGCTCATGAAACTCCTTGGATGATGAATGAGAGCACTGTTATCACCCTTGATAGTCATTAGCTTAAGGCAGTTCCTTTGGCATCCAGATGGGCACATAATGGCAGCTTCCTCTCTGCTGTGAGCTGCCCACAGACCCATCTCACACTCACAGGTGCCACACACACACACAAAGAGCCTCTTATGGCAGAAGGGAGATGGTTGGCGCATACAAGACACATTTGCATGGCGTTTCCATCTCCTCTTAAAACGGTCCTGCCTAAATGTCTCTCTTAAGGGCTGCATTAAATCGGAGATCTTCCCTTTATGACTAGCTTTAAATCAACGCTAAGTAATTATTTCCATAATCTGATGTATTTCTGAATGAAACGGGACGTTGAGCATGAGCAGAAAGATTTACATGGAACATATAAGGAGATATTTAGCGTAATGTTCATGATACTCACTTCTGTACAATAATAGTGAATGGGGACCGATGCTGTTGAAGCACCATCAAAGTATCATTACACATGACAACACGACGTTTGCACTATTAGGGCTCAATGTTAAGGATTTCTTCTACCGGCTCGGTTGGGCCAGTGTTCATATTTTTACATGCCGTGCCAAAATTTTCACTGGCCCCACCAGAAATAAATAAATAAAATAAAACGGTTATTGTTTTCATTGTTTTTGACCAATGTAATCTTGTATTGTAATAATGTTATGGCACAAAAATTTTAGATACCAGTGAAATTTCACAATTCTCAATTCCAATTTTGACACATCAGCTAAAACTACAGCCTAACTAATATACATTTCAAAGACGAGTAAACAGTCGGTAATAAAATAATAATAATAATAAAAAATTAAGCTTCAAGCAAAAGCGCAAATACATTTTCAGTAATAGTTTTCAGGAACAGAAATTGCTCAAAGTAATCAAATGTAAAATAACATTGTGTAGTCTTCACTGTTTAACATAAATACTAGGGGTGTGACGAGATCTCGTGTCACGAGATCTCGCGAGACTAATATGTGACGGGATTTCTCATTGAGGTGAAAAGTAGTCTCGTGATATTGCCATGACAGAGTGGTTAGGATGATTAGGAAAGAATATGCCACCGCTACGTTTACATTACGCCTCCACTGTCCTTTTCCTTTGTATTTAAATAAAAAAACATTTAATTCAGTTGGATAACAGTCGCCGCCGCTCCATATTTACAGAGTACGCGTGATGGCGCGAGAGTGAAAGTAAACGCGAGCGCGCATTCAAACACGATTTCAATACCCCGCATTTTGAAAGCGGCTCCCTGATGAATGCAAATATCTCTGAATATGAAAGCTATCTTAGGCTGGGCTGTGTAGTTATAACCATCTCTTAGCTCTGTATCAAAGAAAAATTTGTTCTTATTTGCACTTTGAATATTGAGAGAGTGCGATTATGGTTGCACTTATTGTAAAGTGTTACCAAAAAAACGAATAACACTTTTCTCTTAATCTTATTAAGCACAAACAGTAACGTTTCATTTGTTAACTATCATGAACTAACAATGAATGACTATTTTTATTAACTAACATAAGCAAAGATTAATAAATACTGTAGCAAATATATTGCTCATTGTTAGTTGATGTTGATTAATACATTAATGTTAATAAATGAACCTTATTGTAAATTGTTACCATTTTATTATTTATACTGTTTTATTTCTATGATCAGTTTGTGGAAAGGAGTTCAGATAGGATGTTAAAAGTTGTAGAAGCTCATAAATCTTGTACAGTTCTGAGGTCTGAAGAGACTGAAATCATACAGAAGAAAAGTTGGTCAGTTGAGTTTGTGGCAAAACCTTTTACGGTACTTGAGTATTGTTGTCTTTTACTACATATGATAATTCATACTCAGAAAGTAGAACTGAAATGACATTAATTACAAGATGATTAGTTAAAACATTTCAAATACACCTGCAGAATATTTTTTCTAGTCGTGTATTTCGCCATTGAGGATTTCTTAAAAATAGTGTGTGAAAATCTCGAATCTCGTCTCATCTCGTGAGATACCTGTCTCGTCACATACCTAATAAATACAGATTAATCCTTACAATTAAAGTTACAAAAGTTATTCACTCAATAGGAGTGAGTGATTTTCTCTTTGTCTTTTGTTGTTTGAATAACAATAATAACACAGCAGGAATATTAGGCTGCTGTCACTTTAAGACTAATATGCTGATCCAGTATACTGGTACTGATACACATGTATTTTCTTTCACAACTGTTTATGTTCACTTTAGACAAAACTGACTGTTTATTAGATACTCATCAAGAGAAGCATTTTGACATAATTTTGTGTAAATTTTGTCCCTTCAAGTGCAAAACTTTCTGGGTGCATCCTTCGGATGTGTGCACACAGAAAACTTCTCACGAGTACCGAATTAAGTTCTCTTTCGCATCTTCTTGTGCATTTCCGTCAACTGTCCTCAGCGTCTTTCACGCTGACCCCGGGCCATGGTGGGACAGTCCTTATTTTCGAGCCCTGACTATATAATAGTTCTAAAGTCATACAATGTATTTTTGTGAGACTGAAATATAAAAGGTTTTTTAGCTCTCAAATATCAGTTGTGTTTGAATACATTTATACATGTTGCATTAAGACAGCAAATTATGCTAGAATTAGGGTTAAAATGTGTCAGTTATGTAAATACATTGATTTGCGTCGTTGATGCATTTGCACTGTTTACGTTCATCCCCAGTGGTGGCCCCAGCTCACGGGAATGCTGAAACTGTGACTTTATCCCAAAAATCTCTAAATCTCATCAAAATAGTGGGAATTCTATAAACACTGACCTAATAAAATGGTGCTCTGTAAAATGTGTGAAATGGCCTACGGTACCACAGCAGCACAATTGCAATACAGGAGAATCTCAAAATGACGAGTTGGGCTAGGCTGAGTTCATTTTTCTAGCTGACTAATGAGTTTTTGGACAGTTTAGTTTTTGGCTTTTAAGGTAAATATAACATTACGTGATATAGTTCTCTTTTCTTTTTTTTTCTTTTTTTAATGATGCCTTTCTGAAACACCAATTGAGCGATTACACGAGACATGATATAGATTTCAGTAAGTTGTACTGTATCTTTCAACATAACTTCTGATATTCATTCATGTTTCTTGGTCCAGGCCTCTACTTGTTTCACATAAGAATATGATCTCAACAACCATTTATGAGCACTACTTACTCATATTACACATTTAAGGTAAGCTTTTATAAACGCTGTGCATATAAAACAGTCTCCGGGCTCATGGTGCCCTGGACACAAATAATTTAATGATTCATAAAAGATGAATCACTGTCTGGTCATCTGGAATTTCAGTATGGAGATAAAGGTTAGGATTGTGATTTTTCAGTTGTTTTACCACACATCGTGAGTGTATTTTAGTGCTGTTTTTTGTTTGCATTTGATATCTGATTATTTATTGGCAAGTTAACCAAAGGATTAATTGACTAATCAGAAAATAATCAATAAATGTAACAGAAAACACATTAATTAACATTACTGATAACAAAAATAACAAGAAACTTCTTATAAAATTATAATTTTATAAAATTATTTATAAAAAAAATGTAATCATATGTGTTGTGTAAAGCAGGGACTTCTGAGAATATCGTTTTACTGTTTTTTTTTTTATTTTTGTTTTTTTTTATATGGTTATTCATAGTTTTACCTGCAAAACCCATATATTTGACAGTATTTTACAATCAAATTACACTGCCTTCCAAAAGCTTGGAAATGCCCTAGAAAAGTGGGGTTTTGGTAGACTGGGTAAACCCAGCCTGATCTGCCGGCGATTTGATTTCACCCGGCAACTCAGTCTGGAAACCCGTACATTCATTTCTGCTGCATCTGTTACACTTTTGCGGGAACCAATCACAGACTAGCTTATCCACCTGCTCGCTATTGGCGGGTACAGAGCTCTTTCTATGGCTCTGGGCGGGTATAACACGATGATGTCTCTCGCACGACAGTCAATCCAATTCCTTTTAACCTCTCAACGATGGTAAATGACTTCTTTAGTTTAGCAAACAAATCGCTCGACTGGGTGTAAATACCGATTACTTTCATGTTTTTTTTGCACAACCTGCAAAAATCGCTCGATGCCATTGCTGCTTCTGCAAACCGCTGATCAATGCTACAAACCAGTTTTCGCATCGCTCTGCAAAAGTACGTCACCCAGATCATTGATCTGATTGGTTGAAGGACTATCCAATTGCGTGGATAATGCTCGTTGATCATGCCTCTTGTGCAGTAGGAAATACATAGCAAACTCCCCAGACCAATGTTCAATTTTAAATTGACCTTGGTCTGGTGATAGCCAGACAAGGGTTTTGGACAATATCGGCATGAATCCTTTTTAATTTGTGATAATTTTGCACTGATAAGGGACAACACAAACTATGAAAACATGTTTTATTACATAACCAGTTTATATATATAAAAAACTAAAATTTTCGATTCATCAAAATATCCATCATTAGTACTGCCCTACAAAGCAAAAAGCCAGTAACTGCATTTTTGGTCAAAAATTAGTTATTGTCATTTTCATGACATTCAAGGCATCCTTTGTTATGTGACAAAACATCTTATCTGAAATGTGTGTCGTTTTGGGGTAACATAACAGCAACATGTCCAATAATCTACCTACAACTACTTAGGCTGGATGACTGGATAACTTTTAAGTCATTTTTCTCAGTTCTGCACTCTGCGTAGTTACTGCCTTTTTGCTTTGTAGGGCAGAGTAGCTATCTGACCTAAACTGGGTTCTGATTGGTTCATTGTATTCTAAACTTAATTAGCAAATCAATTGTTGAAGCCATTAAGGTGTGCTGACCCAAAAATCTTTTACAAACCTGGGCCAAGTTTAAACCAGTAACCAGGCATCACAGCTGGCAAAGAGCATGTCTGACTTTGACATGTATATATTGCCATTATTATGTAATCAAAATTTACAGTTAACCAATTCACTTTTAATATAGCATTTTTACAGTATTTTTCTGTAACATTTTTACAGTGCATGAAATTTCATCAAAATATGGTTAATGTGACTGCATCAGCGTCTGTGAGAAACTTGCTGGAATCCCTGACCCGCTTTCAGCGGCCCAGTTCTGAACGCTGTGGTCTCAGGCCCTTCTGTCAGTCACTCCATAACATTGTCAGACCTCTGATCCCTGAATCTCTAGTCTCATGTCCTGTGCCTCCTTCCTGAAGCCCATCTGACCGGTCTGACCCTGGGTCAGTGCTGTCCCTAGCTTCTCTTTTTTTTTTGTCTTGACTGCTTGGTCTCTAGTGAACAAGGGGTGCTTTGCTGATGGACATGTTCCTCTACTTTTAGCTGGTATATAGCCTCATAGAAGCACCTCTGACTGCACCGCAGAATAGATTGTGTGTTTGAGTGTTAAATATGGTTATGAAAGATATATATATATTTGGTCTTCTGTTCTATTTTTGACTAAGAAAAAGCTCACCAATGTTTTATCATTTTCTCAACATCATGTGGTTTTCTGGACTCATAACCAGTTTTAAAAGTATTTTGATATACAACGTATGAGCAGAACCAGCTAAGTTTCGTCATGAATGCACACATACATTAAAATACATAAAACAAAAATCTAAGAGTATGAAAAATCTGTTTGTAATCGTGCCCATTTTCTCACAAACACAGCCGATTGGACATCAGTGACGTCCATTTAGGCCCATTAGGATGCATCAGTATGCATATGGACCAGAAAGGTCATAAATAAGAGAACAATGATCTGTAACTCAGTCTCTCTCTCGTTCTCATCCCTCATTGCTCACTTCCTCTCTGCTCATCAGTCTAAATGACCTTAAGTAACCCTGTGATTCTGGTAGATTCACCTCTCTGACTGGGAGTTTTTTTGAAGGATCAGTTTTTTGGATTTTTGTTGGATTTTTATATTTTCGGTCTTGAGTGCCTTATTGCAAATATTAAAAGGGACCTATTAATGCCCCTTTTCACAAGATGTAATATAAGTCTCTGGTGTCCCCAGAATGTGTCTGTGAGGTTTCAGCTCACAATACCCCACAGATCATTTATTACAGCTTGTCAAATTTGCCCCTATTTGGGTGTGAGCAAAAACACAACATTTTTGTGTGTGTCCCTTTAAATGCAAATAAGCCACTGCTCCCAGCCCCCTTTCCAGAAGAGGGCGGAGCTTTAACAGCTCTCACTTCGGTTGCTCAACAACAACAAAGCTGGAGAATCTCACGCAGCCAAAATGAGGATTGTCAGTAACGGTGTTCAGCCTTACATTGTTCAAACTGGAGTCGGACACTGATGGAGAGACTCAGGAAAAAGTTACAACTTTTAGAATGAAACTGGACGTTTCTGAATGGTTAGTGGATAAATTTGTGTAGTTGCTGTGGAGTTGATTCAACTCATTGACAAGCAAGTGCCGTCATGTTAATCTTTTGTGCAAATCCAGTGTTGAATTGACCCTCGTTTGTGAAGGAGTCTGGCGTAAAATGACGACATGGCAACAACACTTTACTACAACAACTCTTCCTGTTCACTAAAGCAGCCCAACATGGCCTCACCACCTTTGTTGCGTGTTCTCGGGGGCGGGGTTTATGTAAATTTTGGAGTTTGTGATGTCACCAACCTCAGAAGAAGCTTGTTGTAGTCCCTACCAGCCATTTGTTGTAGTCCTTAAAAAGTGATTTCTGTAAAAGAAAATATCTCCCTTTGCATTGAACTTGAGTGTCGTAACTTTGCAGATGTTGTTTATGCTGAAACAGCAACATTACACACTAACTGAAGTTAAAAAAGTGAAATCGTAATCAAGGACACACTTGTAACATAATAACATAATAATAACATTAACACAGTTGTGGTGGTTGTGACGTCACCCAACTTATGGATATTTATTAGGTTATAAACAATTCATTTAATGTGATCTTTTTACCGCTCTGATAAATTGTCTGTATGATCTGCTGATCCTGGAGACTGTCTGTAGAGGAATATTTGCCATTGCTGTTAGCGGGATTGTGTAAGTCATTATTGTGAGTGAATAAATTCATGGAGCAATCAAAGGCCAAGTATGACTTCATGGGTATGGACAATATGGGCAATATTTGCCTCCTCAAATTGAATTCCTGGCATGTTTTTTGGCAAGGGTAATTTTTATAATTATTAAATGTATCTGTGTTGTCTTTTGTCATATACAAAACTTTGTCAAATTCAATCGAAATACTATAGGCTGCTAGCTAAAACATTTTATCAACACCAACAAAAGCCATCTTTACACTGTAAAAGCACTGTGCATCTGTCATGGCATTTATGTTTATTTACACAAAGGTACATTTTAAATTTTTACACAACAATTCATAAAGATATTGGATTATTAAATGCATAAATTATATAAACTGTATAATGAAAAAGACAGAAAATTTTGTTTTTGGAAAAAAAAAGAAAGAGAAAGATTTGGGGCAAAAATGCCTCCAAAATGCAAAAATGCCAAAAAAAAAAAAAAAAAAAAAAATTACATCTTTATGTCAGTATATGCATCGAGAGTATGCATTTTGTTTTGTGATTTGATGGAAAAGTAATAGATTACAATACAAGTCTTAAAGCCATGTGTGAGAGAGAACATTGCGACTATCACTTTCTGCCATTAATGATGTCTGCCCCACATCAAGTGGTCATAAAACATGACTACGTCACATTAAAAATAATACCGCCAAATCTCTTCTAATTATAACGCACCATATTGAAATCGAATTGAAGATGCTTCCTCTGTATTAGATGCATCACTGACACAAACAGTGTCATAGTGTTTTCAGGACTCGAAATTGACTTCAAAAAGTAAGGAGCACCAGCAAAAATTTATTTGATCAATAAATTCAATTAGAATAATAAGACACTATAGAGCTATTACCAATCAAATTAAATAATTTACTCTCAAAAATTACAACTGCATTAAATAATGTTATGAGATTGTTTTACTTGCTTTTTTTTTTGTGAATATACAAATAAGACATGTTGGAAAGAATGATACTTTTAAACATGAAACTAAACCG
This sequence comes from Megalobrama amblycephala, assembly GCF_018812025.1. Classification (NCBI taxonomy): domain Eukaryota; kingdom Metazoa; phylum Chordata; class Actinopteri; order Cypriniformes; family Xenocyprididae; genus Megalobrama; species Megalobrama amblycephala. Next base: position 7,377,889 of record NC_063048.1, on the reverse strand, counting down.
CCAGTGATCGTCTTAATGAGTGAGTCATTGAGTCATTCATTCAAACGATTTGTTCAAACGGCTGATTCATTCAAGTATGAGGCAGTTGTTTATGAATGGGTCATTGAATCTTTGACTCAACCTATTTGTTCAAAACGCTGAATTATCCAGTAATGAGAACACAGCTGTGTTGCTGTGAGATGCACTATGCCTGTGGTTCTGCTGTGATCTGTTTGGAATTATTTTTACTGCTGAAACCGAACAAAAACAGTCAATATTTTGTCTAAAATGTGACTTAATATTACATACTTGATTACTGAACTGATGAAATCAGTGTCACTTTTTCACTCGTGATTGTATTCAGGAAGACAGCACTCTTAAAGGTCTTTGCACACCTAGGTTTATTGCCCACCAATTGAGTCATTCTCACGTTTTGGTGATTCCCTATTTTTTTTTTTTTTTAATCGACATTTTAATGGGCAAGTAAAATTTTCTTTCAGTTGCCCCTTCAAAAAATCAATTTATACCTGGACAAGTGTTAATGTCGAGTCCTGTTTAACTCTTCTCATCTCTCTTCAGCTCTTTACATTTTGCTCGCTAGTTAGCTCCCTGTCACGTGACAACGGAGCGCAGTGAAAGGGAGTGAGTGACGCTAATATTATCCAACCTTATATCTGCTTTAAAATTAAGAATGTAAAGATGTTTAATTGGTTGTGTGATAGAACGGTGGGCTGGTCACTATATCAGTTCACAGCAGGCACACACTGTGTAGTAATTAGCCAATGTTTTGAGAAATGAAAACGGGTCACACCTCAATAATTATTTGCACATGCACATTTTGATGTCACACACATTAAATTTAGGGAGCATATGCGACCAAAATGGTCACAATTTTGAGCCTTGGTTTTAAATGGTGGAGACAAAGTTAACCATGGCAAAATGCAGATTCAGATTATGAAGACATTTGCTTTGGAATAACCTGCGCTGGGGAACTGTCCACAATAAGAGCAGGAAAGAGCAAGAAAATAAATAGGGTCGTTTTTGATTTCATGTTGACAAAGTTGACAAAATACATAAATATGTGTGGCCTTCATATAAAGTCAGTGTACTGTTTTCAGTTAATGATGGAGAAATACTGCCACGTCCAGTTCCTCTATTCCTCTGTTTTTCTTTCTGACGGTCCGTGTTTTGGAGTAGTGCAAATACTGAAACGTTTGTTGTGTTAGAGTAATTTGTATTGAGTTGCTTCCCTCTTCTGGATTGTTTGGGTAATGCAGTCATGTTTCCTAAAATCTTCAGAAAAGCATGTGGTTCATTTTAAACAAGATGTTACTTGATCACTGGTTGATGTAAATGTCCTTCAAAATGCTGTCTATTCATAGGTTATCCTTGGCACATTATCCAAAATAAGTTAATCAGTAAAGTGATTCAAATCATTCAGTTACCTGTACTATTGTAGCAGGACACATGGCAATTACTTGAACTTTTTTAGTCCCTGTTGTGTGTGGGTATAGGTTAAACACACTTTTGCAGATATTGACTTTAGATGTATAGTTTTTGCCACATAAAAAGTTGACAAGTGTTTTATTTCATTTTGCATTGTAAGACATGCACTTTCTTTCTTAAAGTGAGACACAGTATTTTCAGCAAAATGCTATTTATTCAATTTTGTACATTATATTTTATATCACTGTGAAATAACTAATACTGGACCATACATTTTACGTCAGTGTATTTTGCTATTAAAAAAAAACCTTGTTTTAATGTATATCGTTAACTACTCATTTTCACATAATGCTCAAGTCAGCAAGTGAGTCAAATATTAATTCAGTAAACAAAGTTGTTAGACTGTTTTCTGAATGGACTTTAATTTGGTAAAATGTAGTACATTTATTACAGTAATGTTAGTCATCTTGTCTGTAAATTTTTTTTGTACATTTTCCCCAAATATTTTATTTAAAATAGCATGAATTATAGAAATGTGACATACTAACATGATACATATAGTGTTCAAATAAAGACAGTACAAACACCTTAAAAGTCAGACATCCAGATTTATTGCAATAATGCAAATTATATTTTCTTTTGTTTTGTAACTCACAAATAAAACTTACAAATGCATGTGACGCGTTGGAAAAATATGTTATAATGTTTTGTAAGAAATTTAGATCAGTCTTACAATGTCTAAAAGCTTCCGCCTCTCCATGAATCTCTCACCTAATGCTTGTTGCACACAAACATGTCAGAGGTGTCTGTCATTGATTGAAAGCCTGTTGCTTTGTCAGCATCAAGGCCATTCAAACGCACAGCACTGCGCCATGTGACATTGATTCAATGCTGATTTCAAACCTGGAAGACAAAAAACAAACAAACCCTAAATTAACCATTTTCCTCTTTTTAAAAATAATATCAATAATAAAAAAGATTAACAATGCTTTTATTGTAATTCTTTATCTCCAACACATATTTGTTTAAAGGTGCCCTAGAATTGAAAATTGAATTTACCTTGGCATAGTTAAATAACAAGAGTTCAGTACATGGAAATGACATACAGTGAGTCTCAAACACAATTGTTTCCTCCTTCATTTATAAATCTCATTTGTTTAAAAGACATCCGAAGAACAGGCGAATCTCAACATAACACAGACTGTTATGTAACAGTTGGGATCATTAATATGTACGCCCCCAATATTTGCATATGCCAGCCCATGTTCAAGGCATTACACAAGGGCAGCCAGTATTAACGTCTGGATCTGTGCACAGCTGTATCATCAAACTTTATGCAGGTAAGCAAGCAAAGACAATAGCGAAAAATGGCAGATTGGAGCAATAATAACTCACATGATCCATGATAACATGATATTTTTTGCGATATTTGTAAATTGTCTTTCTAAATGTTTCGTTAGCATGATGTTCACGGAGACAAGAGCCGTTGTTATTTTCATTATTAAACACTTGCAGTCTGTATAATTCATAAACACAACTTCATTCTTTATAAATCTCTCCAACAGTGTGTAATGTTAGCTTTAGCCTGTTAGCCACGGAGCATAGCCTCAAACTCATTCAGAATCAAATGTAAACATCCAAATAAATACCATACTTACATAATTGGTTATGCTGAATGACGAACACTTTGTAAAGATCCATTTTGAGGGTTATATTAACTGTGTGAACTTTGTTTATGCAATGTATTAATGTATTAATGAGTCGCGAGCTTGGGGAGGGGAGCACGAGCATTTAAAGGGGAAGCACGCTGAATCTGCGCATATTTAATGATGCCCCAAAATAGGCAGTTAAAAAAATGAATAATAAAAAAAAAAATTCTATGGGGTATTTGTCGAGCTGAAACTTCACAGACACATTCAGGGGACACCTTAGACTTATATTACATCTTGTGAAAAAGCATTCTATGGCACCTTTAACATCTCAAAAATGATTGCGGCGTTTCATTGTTACAGCAGTATAGTTTGCAGTTGGCAAGTTTTCAGTGTTTCATATGCTGTGCCTTGAGGGATAAATTGTTATCATAAAATTATGAGATTGAACATCATGTACAAACTATGTGCTTACAGACCATGATCTCTGACCTTCCTGTGGTTATTTTTTTAGACTGCTCTCTGGTCTTTATATCATATGACTGCCATTTCCACGTCATTAACTTTCTTGTCCTTATATGGATGGACTTTGACTTGCTTGAAATCATTGATTTCTTATGTGCCTTTGGGATATATAAACTAAGCATTATCAAAATCAGCTAGTCTGTGGGATGTCTGAACAGCCAGTCAACTAGTTAGTCTTAAAAAATTAATTAATAAATATCTTCCACAGAAGAAAGAAACCTGTACAGCTTTGTAATGGCATTTTTGTGTCAACTACTGCTAAAGAATCTGTATTATCAACTGGTTTGTGAACAAAATTTTATACATTACAAAAGCCTAAATACAATCACCAAAAGTAATAAGCAATAAATGGACTGCACCAAAGTTAGAGTTAGAATAGTTTGCAAAAGCGCGATTATGAGCACAATGATGCTGTGAAAGCGACTATTGAATAGATGAGTTTACCTGTTCGGTAAGTTGTACGACAGAGTCATCTGTTTACAAGAGCATTCTGGTCAAGTAAACCGACTGTAATAGCAGATAACAGCTGCAGTCCTAATGTTTATTTCGTCAGGTTTTTTTTTTTAAGTTTCAGTGACTTATCAGGTAATGCAGTGTCTGGGAGTTGCCTCTCAAATGTGCTGATTCAGAAGTTGTGGTGGCACGTGAGAGCTGTGAGTCCCAGGCAGGTACACCATCACTCCATGGCTGGTCTATTCTAGGGCTGAGCAAACAAAAATCATATCTCTGTATTTTTAGGTGGAATGGTGATGCAATATATGTGATGCGATCTGGGAAAACCCGTCGGATGTCGCGATGGAATGTTTTCAGTAAAGTAAAAAAATAGGTTGAATGTCTTTTGTTTTTTGTCAAAATTGGGTTTTCATTAAATTATTATTCTATAACATCTTGTCTATCATGTCTGAAAATATCTTGGCAAAATTTGAATGTTAAGTGCAGAAAAATAGCGATTTATAGTGGCAAGGCTGTTTTTCTCTAAAGTTACTATTTAAGAACACACCCAGCGGAAGTAAAACAAACAAACAAACAAACAAACAAAAACAGCCATATAGCTTTCCCTCTCAACACTACAAAGACAATTCACCTATCAAAATAAACCACATAACATGTAGAATGAAGGTGTATTAATGTAAATTTCGCGCCAGTCCTGTATAAACTAATACAATGTTATCGTGAGAAGGTGGAGCAAAAGAGAACAGCGGACTATAATGAACACATGTTCTAATTATGTGTTTGTGAGAGGTTGAATTCAAATCAAATACTGCCAAACTGCCCATACTACTTCTGAATAGGATGTCTACTTCATAAAATGTATGAAAATATAGAAATATATGGATCAGATCACTCAAATAAATGGAGGCGCCCTTACATGGTCAGATATGGAGCTTGGATGTCATCTAGTGAAAAAGTTTGGTACTGCACCTAAACAAAATCTTATTGAAAGCTCTTTTTTGAAATATATCAACCTAAAATTTGTAATGTTGACATTTTTGTCTTTGATTTTCTTGCAGTTTAAGAGTAAAACATGTTTTGTAATGTATTATTATAAAATATAAACAATTATATTTTTACATTTTCATAAACAAATAATATTTTTTATTATTATTTCACTTTCTTCATTTATTTCACTTCTACAATAAACTGCCAAGTGTCTTCTTTAAAACAAGACCAAACTTAGGTCTATATTCCAAACCATTATTGAATTAAAACCATTTATTTGGTTGGTCAAATTTGGAAAGGGCTCAAATCCAGCTTTCATATGGTATTAAAACCTGTGATAGGTAAAATTTCACCATGTGATGGGTTTTCGCAGATCACATCACATATATATCTCTATATTTTCCACAAAGTGGGCTAAATTTTTAGTTTTCCTTTCATAAGGCACATCATGAGTAAATGAAGCTCAACAAATACAATTAATTGTGCCATATGTGGAATTCTAAAGTAGTCTTTCTCAACTGGTTGGTTGCAAGATCGTTTTAAGTAGGTCGTGAAGTGAAAAAACTTAACAAAAAACATAAATTCTAAATGTTTTTCTGATCCGAGACTTTTATCTTGAAAGACGTGCATGAGCACTCTTGACTCTTCTTTCAGATGCAGTAAAACACAGGACAATGGATTTTCTCAGTCACACTTTACTTAAACTGACAGAATAGTCAAGGACTCCTGATTCAGTATCTGTGGTCAGATGAGATGTTGACACTCAGACTATATGTCAGTGTCATAAAATTTTTTTCGTAAATTGATGACGGAAAAACACAGAGCATCAGCATTTGTTTCTGTTCTGACAGCCACAAGACCAGCCGAACGCAGTGAATGTGTGTTATGCCGGTTCAGACTACACAATTTTAGCCAGATTTTGCTGCGATCTGCTTGACATAGGGTGTCCTGGGGATTCGGAAATGACAATGGGTGCCGGGACGCAAGATTTGATCGTTTCAGTTCATGTAGTGTATCATAGTGGACAACAACCGGTGCCGCATCTGCGATGCTTCACGACGTCACAACAGAAAGACTAGCATGTTTAGTTTTTTTTTTCTGGGTCGTCCACGACAAGTTCCGTCACATGCCTTCCTACATCCTTTCAAACATGCTGAAATGAAAGAGAGACAATGGTATCATTCCTGCTTGGTGGAATTTACAATGGAGGAAATGTTTGTGGAGCTATGACAACAATACTCCTGAGTTTATGATGTTTCCTTGAGGGACTAAGTTACCGCAACAGAGTGAAAAAAGGTAAATAAAACACATTTTACCTCAGTTCGCCTTGGAGGAAATTCAAATATATATGCAATCCAAATATGTGTCCACTTTTGGGTTTTTCAAACCCAAAACACGCTACTAGCCATTGTTTGTTTATACTCACTCGATGAATGGTAGGGTAGCCTGACACGTGTAGTCTAACATTTCTTGTCCACGACACAACAACATTTTAGGAGTCAAAATCGTATAATCTGACACAGTTACTATCATGACCGACAAAAATATTGTGTAGTCTGAACCCGGCATTAGAAATAAGGAAAGGTGAGAGAACATTGTGCTTGGTACATTTTTTGTCTTCAAACTAAACTTGGGTATTCAGCCGACAAAGTTTAAATCCCGTCCAGTTAGCGCACTTCCCATAATGTTTACGCATTAGGTTGCGCTGTTCAAATGCATTTGACCACATGAGCATCTACACTATGAAAGCAATCCAGTCGAATGCGTTTTCAGGTAACTCTTGAAGTGGTTGAAAGTGGACAAGCTCAAAACATTTTAGACACCGTTTACACCTGTATTTAGCGCCATCCACTTGTGATCCAATCGACCAAAACAATCTTAATACCAGGTGTAAACAGGGCCTTAGAGGCGATGAGAGATGAATCTAATTTATTTTTTTAATACTTATTTTGTGGCCCATAGTGAAAAAATGTGTACTTTTGTTAATTGAGAAGGATTTCGTGTTAACTATCTGGAGTCCGTTAACGCGCCGGCGCGTTTTGCAGGATTTTTTTCACATTGCAGCAAAACAGACTTAAAATACTCCGTCATTTCTTGTCGTAGAGACACAAGTAATATATCAATTGAAACTATAGAATATCTTCTTTTATTTGTGTACACTGAGAGTAAAAACACAATGTTGTGCTTTTTGTAAAATAAAGAAAACTAACGTGATCTCTCGTCTCCCTCTGAACGAAGTCCAATCTGATAGTTCTCAGAAAATGAACTGTAACTTATGAATACTAATGACAAAAAAAACAAACATTCTGTGTTTATGTAATCTGTATGAAAAGAGAGCCATGTCAGAAGTCTGTGATTCAGCTCATTATTCGCTAATGCGGCCACGCCCACGGAGGGAGCGCTATTCAGACGCAAATTCAGAGGCAATACATGCATTCATCGTCTCAATCGTGTATTTATTATCTTGAAAAGTGTTTATCTGGATGTTAAAGCCATGGTTGGCGATCTCTAGAAGACATGCAGTTAGTTCCTGGTTCCTTTTCTTCTTTATATGAATTTGTGGCCTAAAGGTGTACAGAGCGCCCTCCGGCTGCAAGTATGAATTGAAAACACAGTATCCAGCACTCATAGTGATGACTATAAATATTGAATAAATATTACTCCTCTGTATAGAAAATTGACATAAACATATAAGAATCCATCAATGCATGCTTTTAAGCTAAAAGCCTATATGAAATGCCATAGAGGTAACATAATTGTTCAGACACTTTGCATCACAGAAATACATGATATTTTAAAGAATATAATAGAATACCATTATTTTAAATTGAGCTGAGACATTATTACAGAGGGTTTTTTCACAGCTATCCTGACTGAAAGGCCTCATTAATATGCAAGTTATTTCAGGTCATTATTATGTGATTCTTTTGTCTTCTCAGGTGTAAATGGCCCATTATTCATGATGATTCACGCCTCCACGCATACTGTGTTTCTTGACAAAAAGTGTCTTACAAAAACTAAATCAAAATATTGTTTTATATAAAGGAGTAGGCAGCATATTTTTTACATAATTCTGAAGCAAAAACTCTAGTCTACAACCTCCAATACCCAGAAGCCTTGTCAATACAGATTTAATATACTTTTTTTGGCCTTAGTCAGTGACTTAAGTTTTTTGTTTTTTCAATAACCACGCATAAACATTATTCCTTCAAAAACAAAAACATGTACATACATGTTCCTCACATATTATGGTAGCCTAGTTTGTGCTGAATACAGTGTAATGACACTTGTGTCATTAATATGTTTATGAACAACTGAAAAAAGCACAAATGTCAGGGCATGTCAAAACTTCTCCAGGCCCCAACTCAGCCTCAGACTCCAGAGAGTTAAACAAGTTGTTTCTGAAATGAGGAGTAAGCTATAACTAATCTTTTATTATCCTCATAGCGCGTCGGTTATGCTGTGACGCGCATTGCGGGTCAAATGAATTGTAATGTTAATTTAATAATAAAAGTAGCCTAATAATAATAATTTAAAATGCCCTGTGTGCCTGTTCACTACACCACTGTAAAGGGCTAATCGGCGTCCACCAGGCACGGCATCAAAGCGATTAACTGTTTTGTCCAAATCCACATAAATGGCCAGTTCAGTGTTCAGTAGCCTACTGCTACAATGTCCACGAGTCTCTCCTGCCTCACGGTGTTTCTCATGTGTGTTTTCAGTCGGCGCAAGCAAGAAAATTTTCTTTCACACTATGCAATGTTGCCAATGTTTATTATACTAGAGAGTCAAAGCTATACTAGCTTTGACTCTCTGAACAGCGAATTTTTCTTTCTTGTGCCCTAAACGGGCCACTCATATGGACTTGGATCTCGCTCAGGATGCGCGCTGCCTGTGGAAGCCTGACTCAAGCCCAAAGTATACTTCGGCCGTCTGCGTTCTGCGATGGTCCGTGTGACGTAATTTTCGCCATCAGGAGGGTCCAATTTTTGTGACCACACGGACGTTGCGCGTACAATAGCGCATATGCGAGTGACTTGAGCATTTGAAAAGTCCACTAGAGCACATCTTTCCACGCTCACGGCCAAAGGAGTATAAAGGCTTGCGTGCTCAAATTTGCATGATATGAAGCAGAAACCAGAAAATGAAGTATACCTGGGCCTTAACCGCTCTAAATTGTAGCGGAGCTCACATCGGGAAACTCCATGATTACAATAAATATGGAGGGCATAAATATACCCCCCCCCCCATGTCGCCAATGCTTATGAGTTTGTTTGAAGTAGTTAGAATTAAGCATGTCTCATATTTTTGATAATTTAGACCTTGCACTTTAGAGCTGCCTATTTTTCAGATTCGCCCACAATATCAAACTATTGTATATTGATATAAAAGTCATTGTCTTATCCTATATCATTTTTGAAATATATCTATATATCAGGGTCGATATAAAGCCCAGCTCCAGTGTATTCTCAGTCATGCTCACCATGGGATAAGCACATCGAGTGTGAATAACACGATGAAGGAAAGCCTACGGTAATGCTTCATCCTTATGCTTGGAGAGACACTGCAGATTAGCACAGACTCTGGCAACCGGCAGCAGCTCACAAGCTCCACACAACCTGTCTCAAATCCACCATCCCAGACGCCATTGCGGCACAGCAGGGAAGCGCTTTCCGTTGCCGCTGCAAGCAGCATTGCGAAACCTCAGCCTTCCTCTGCGGACCCCAAGTGTGCAGGCTTAAACAGATCCCGCCACTGGATTTCAGCTCCTGTTATTTGTCAGTTTCCTCATGACAATGACAGGCTGTAATCCAGAGCTGTCCTTCCACACACCGATAGATGCTGAAGATCAATACGGAGGTGCTTGAATGCTCTCATACTCATGTGTCATCACGTTCCACATCAACACAGGAAGTAAATGAGATTGACACAATGAGACGGGTCTGTTGGCACCTTGAGTGACGGCTGTCACGTAACACGTGAGATTATGGTGACATTATGGTGTCCTCTTCTTGTAGAGTGTCACGGCTGGCACTATTTGAGTGAGTTTAATCAGCTGTGGACGTGAGTGTGTGGCGACAGACTTGATCCCATATTGCTGTTTTTTGGTTGAGTGTCTTATAATGGCATTACCCATAATGCTCTGCTACTGATGATTACCGTTGTCCATTTGTCTGAATCTTAACTCACTTGTCTCTGTATGTATCACCCAACAGGGACACATGTAACTGTCTGTAAATAGACACTGATTATATGGTGTCAAAAGGGTCTTAGTGAAGTCATAGATGACACAACAGCTCGAGTGGGTTGAACTTTCTCTGCTGACCATAAATAAACCACATGTAGGTGGAACCAAGAGATCTGTAGACATTTTTAGGTAAAACCCAAATTCCAAATGTGATGAATTAAAAACAAACCAATATTTTCAAAAAAAAACATTTTTATCAAGGTGTGATATTTGCCACATTCTAGGGGCATTTTTCCCCTTTATAATCTTTATATTTTTCTAACCTTATTAGATATGTGTATTGTCATTTTATGTCAAAATAACTGACACAAATTTGATCAATAAATTCAGTAAATATAATGAAACACTAGGCTGTTTCCAATCAAATGAAATAAGTATTAACAACAATCCATATTTGTTCTACTACATAATAGCATAAATAATCCTATGAGATTTTTAAAAGTATTTTGAATATTTAATTTATTTTTTATTTTTTATTTTATTTTATTTTATTTTTTTAATGAAATGATGGCTCAATGCTGAGGATTTTTTTTTCTACTGGTGGTTAAATTTTTACTTGCCCTTCCAAAATTTTCTCTGGCCCCACCACAAAAACGTAATAAATAAAATAAAACATGCCTAGTTATTCATTTAGTTGTTTTTGATCCATGTAACCTTAACAAATATGGTTATGACACCAAAAACTACTAGCTTATCTCATATACATTTTAAATATTGTTACAGACAGTCATTAATAAAATGAGAAAAAATAATGTACAACAGAACAAACATGAAATAAACAGTTCTTTTCAGGTTTTTGTAGATCTAAACTAGATTTTCAGGTACAGAAATAGTAATCAAATGTAAAATATCACTGAATAGTCTTCATATAGATTAACCCTTAGTAAAGTTATTCAGTCAAGAGCAGTGAGCAAACAGACAGCAGCAGGAATATTAGGCTGCTGTCACTTTAAGAGCTGCACGGATTCAATATACTGTTACACATGCATCTCATTTCACGTTTACGTTCACTTAAGACATAACCGACTATGTTTACGATGATACTCAACAAGATGGGCAATTTGACATACGTTTGTGTCCGTGCAAGCTCAGGAAAGAGTATTCATGTACTGTGAGATGCTGTGTTCTGGGCACGTGCTTTGAATGTGTGTTGCTGCGCACACAAAACTTATCACACAGGGCAGGAGTACCAAACTGAGAGACGTGGGTCTTTCGTGTCTACGGGCACTTGAATATTTAAATTGGCAAGGCTTATAAATGCGCAAATTATCATCTTCCGTGAAGATGCAGATCTGGCCCGATCGGGCAAGTGACAGTTCCGCCAACTGTCCCGAGAGTCTTTCACGCTGGCCCGGGCCACTGGGCAGTCCTTTTTGTCGAGTCTTGCTTTATGAAACTAAAACCACCTGTAGATGGGACATTGAGACATTTATTCAAGTGATTCTTTCAAAAATGCTGATTCATTCGGGAACAAATCTGTTTGTTGCTCAGACATTGCTTAGTACAGCAGTTCTGTTATGACTTTGTTTGGAACTATTATCATTGGCGAAATTGAGTAAAGACAAAACAATATTGTGTTTAAAAGCAATATTGTGTACAATACGTCACATTTGCAGATTTTTATGATATAGTATGATATATGATATGATATAGTTAAGCTAAAAGCTCCTACAGGGGCATTTTTGCCACCATATTTTGAATTGTGGCCATTTTAACTGCGTTCTACTAGAATACATTACACAGTGAAAGCGTGCAATCTTTAGGCATGTTTTTGTTTTTTTGTTTTTTCAGAGTGACATTTTTGATAATGTCAGCATCCACATTGTCAAAACAACAATTATGATATTATCGTAAACAGAACGTATTGCTCAGCCCTAGTGGGTGGAATAACAAGAGCGATAAATGAGTTATACCAGTGATGATTTATTGGGTGAAGAAAACACTTGCATTGAGCTCTTGTGCTGTCTGCTATTAGTTTAATGTGTTCACTGTGTGTTATTTTTTCCCCTTCAGAAAATTCTTCAACTTCTACCTGAGAAAATCAACAGTCGATGGCAGTTTCACAGTATAGGTAAGTGCTGTTCAGACCATGTTACACTGACGTGGTTCATGCCAAACGGTTTAGCTGTTGAAATTTAAAAATTGCTTACAGTATCACTATTTCTTTCTGCAATTATTATTTATGAGTTGGTGTGTATGAGTTCTGCTGTTAAAGCAGGTTCAGGAGGGAGTCAGTGTAACCTGGTTTAATACTTTCTCAGAGAAAATAATTAGCTACAGAGAGAGTGAGAGCAGGAGGTTAATAAATGAGAAATGCAAATGAGAGGCTTCATTTGAAATGCAAATTACTAAATGAAATTATGTGTCTCGTGGTTTCAGTCTTCCATACAGGAAGACCCTCAAAGGAGGCAATAACCTCAATTAGAGCCCTCCACATAGAGACAGACTGACAGTGTTTATTGATCCCCAAGGGAAATTCAAGCAAAAATTGATACAACAGTTTCTAGGTTTATCATTATTGATTTTGGTTATATGTGTTATTTTTTTCTTACACTCATAATCCTCTGTGTGTCAGCTGAAGGATCAAAACATAAGCTAGTTGATTATAAAGTCGGTGGGGGTCGTTGTGTACCACACCACAGGGCCGTCTTTAGGACAGTGCAACTAGTGCGACCGCATTGGATGAACGCGAACGAGCCCACCCCAACCCACACTCCCTCCACCCACCCCGAAATGCAGTTGCATTTTTTTTTTTTCCATTCATTTTTTCTATAGAGATTTTTAAAAAGCCTTGGTTAAAGAGTTATAAGCCATAAACCAAACTGACCAGCTATGAGGTGATTCACAACATTACTTACTTTGATTTATAGCAAAAACGTTTTTGAAAATCAGACAAAAAGACAAAGATACAAGACTGTGTACCTTACGGCTTTAATGAGGGAAAGAACTACAGTCCCATGAAGCCTTTCATATGACATAATCAAATTTAAAATGGAGTAATATAAGTGAATGATTTAAAGATAATAGTTGTGTATATGGGAACAAAGAAATTTATTGCAAAGTATGCATATATTCAATTCAGTTCAATTCAAAATTGCTTTATTGGCATGACTGTAAATCATTGCCAAAGCATACATAAAATACTAAAGAAAAAACATTGGTATAATAGAAGAAAATAATATCAAATATTATAACGCTATCTCATATATTCTAACATAACTTAAACTTAAATTAACAGTGTAACAGTGTATATATATATATATATATATATATATATATATATATATATATATATATATATATATATATATATATATATATATATATACACACACACACAAATATTTAAGTAGTTTGAGAGCGTACGTAGACTAACTTTCTTAGGTGATTGGCAGTGCTTCATGGGAGTGGACGGACACAAAAGAGTTTATTTGGCACAATATGCTTGTTTTGATTCCCTGATTGAGTGATTCTCTGGTCGGGATTTATTTGTAGAATGATGCGTAATATAGTTTTTCAGCAGTGTTGAACATGATCATTTAAAGAAATAAGTTGAAATAATGCACACTGATGGCTTCATCAAAAGCAAATAATATCGAATAACAACCTTGTAGCTCACAGCTCACAGTCTTTAAATATTTTTAAAGTTATCTTTAAAAATCAATTCCTCTATGAAAGAATTGATTTATTTATCCCAAAATAAATGGGATTTTTACTGTATGGTACTTGAGACTAGGGATGTGCGCTACAACTAATTTCATGTACATTCAAACAGAGATTTTGCAACCGTCTAGTGAACTAGTCTAAACCCCCCCACCCCTGGAAACAGTTTGTATATGTGATCTATATGTATATGTGTTTGTATATGCTAAAAATAGGTCAGATACATGTGATCTACTTGCCTTGCATTATGATTCATTTTTATTCAAATCAACTGAATCAATAGGCAGCACAAGACCAATAAGTTCAAACCTAGTTTCCTATTATAAGCATATTTCCTCAAATAAAGGTTAGCCCACATAAGTCAGCACATTAAGGTATTGTTGTTCGTCGCCACAGCAACCACTTGCTTGTCCCGGTTTGAACACACATCTTGTGTATGAAAAGTATCTGTACACATGACTGGTGGCAAAATCGCTAGAAATGCTTGATGTGTACTGACTACTATACATTATTTAAGTGTATTCTCTTCATTAGGATGTTGATATAGCAACTGTTTAAGTGTCAAGTAAGTTTCATTCATAATGTTTCTCCTTTAATCTGTAAAATGTCATATCCTGTCCCTCATAACAGGTAGAATAAGAAGCACATAAGCAAGCTTAATTGTTATATACTAGTTTAATGTGACAGAAGAAAACAGAAAAGTTTTGTGCAGGCTGGCAAAATGCTCCCTCACCTTGCTCATCGTCCAAGTGGACATTTCTTTGAACCTGCCACGAGCACCCTTACCGTTACCGTGATATAATATTACTCATACCATGATATATGTCCTCTATCAGCAGCAGGTGTCAGCCTTCAAATTTCCTGATCATAGTCAATAGTGACTTTGGGTTTGTGCATGATCAAGCTGTAGATTTCTGCAGTGTAATGATCAAGTCTGTTACTGATTGTGTTTCTGTTTAAACACTTTTCTTTTATAGGTTCTATACTCAAAAAACTTTTGCACACTGGAAACTCTTTCAAGGTAGGTCAATTTATAAATCAGAAGACATCCAAAATGATTATATGAATCTTTGTTGCAGATGTGTAACAAGAGGAAATGGTGTTTATGTGTTTGTGTGTGCAGATCCGCTGTGAGGGCATGCGTCTGTTCCTGCTCTGGCTAGAGGCTCTGCAGAGTAACTGTGCAGAAGAACAGCTCCTCATATTCGCCTGCCTGATCCCAGGATTCCCTGCTGTACACTCATCCAGAGGACCCTGCACACTGGACACCATCATATACAACCCCTTTTCCAACCCGCCTGACGGTAACAAACATATACACACATTGACGTACACAACTAATCTTGAAACCACTTTATATTAAGTCTTTATACTAACATTTCAATTAATCGATAGACTGCAGTGGTAATTACACTGCTGACCCTTCATTTACACTTTAACCCACCCTTAAACTCATACCACCAAACCTGTCCCTAACCTTCCCCGTATCCACCTCGATAGCAGGGTTACACTTTATTTGTCATTGTTATGTTGTTATTGTAATTGCACAAATAAGTACTGTGTAATATTAATTACATGTACTTTTAGATGTTAGGGTTAGTTGCTTGTAATTATGCATCATTTACTGCAATTTATATTGGATAAATTACTATTACTACACATGGGGTTTAACGAACTACACCACGGTCACGTGACTTCAACGTCACCTCCATTAACAAGAGCACGGTTATAAACCGTGAGGCTGTGAATGTGACTGTTGAGTAGATGAGTTTACCTGTTCGACTGATGATGTTTAACCCTCTGGAATTGACGAACTCGCCAACACGTTCACCTGGATTTTTTTCCTGATAACAGCGGAAAGAACTTAATATACTCTGTAATTTTCGGTCATACAGATTAGAGTTAGGTGTCATTCAGAAATGTAAAGGGTCTACTTTTAACCCCTTACTGCACACCCCTCAATTTTGCAAGTGGGACATAAATGACATATGCAAAATAAAAAGATTGCTGCTTGTAAGTCATTCTGAATAGACACATAACCAACATATATTTACAAAGTCAACACTTGAGAGTTTACAGTTCAGTTACTCAGACCGTTATTATTACGGAGATAAGCTCAAACGTAAAAAACAAAAACAAGAGTATAGTTTTTAAATGCATACAAATATTATGTGTATGTGGTATAACAATTTATAACCACAATTAAAGTGAAGCCACAAGTCTGCTTATGCTTCATTTCAAATCTGAGGATGATCTCTAAAAATTTTATCAAGCATTTTCTATGACATGTAATGCGAGTTTTTAGAGAAGACTAATAAGATACTAAAAAAAAATTGTATTGCCCTGTAAACACCTACTTGCAGTCTATTGTCTAATGTCTGGCGAGATGACTGAGCAATGTATGTTTCTTTTGTTCTTACTCAACAAACCTTTCACACTTCTGCCAGCATGAGACTTAATCTTCATTATTCTTTTATCATTATTCTTTTGTTTGTTTTCAGCCATTATTAGCCTTTATTCTGGCATTACATGGCTTGCCCATCAACACCACCTTGGTCCTACTATACATTAAACCACCTATTAACTAAAGTCTATCTAGAAAACAAAAATAAGCATATTCTTGGACCTTATGTGAATTCTTTTAACAAAATACTCAAAAACTCACTTCAAACTACCATAGAGTGTTTGCATTAACTTCTGATCGCTATCTAATGTGGATTTTAGTTATATAATGATGATGAAATGTGTTATTTTAGCCTTTTGTATGCAGCTAATTGCTACATCTGCCTGGCATTTATAATGTAAACATCCATTATTGATATGAACATTCCCCAAATCGCATTAAATTCACACACAAACTACATTCTATCGTAATTGCGTGTTTATTAGCTTCTTGTTTCAAGTGTAGAAATGTTTCTTTGGGTTTGTTCTTCAGAGAACACAGAACGAGGAAGGACAGCGTCATGCAGAAGGGCAGGGAATATGGTCATGTAAGATGATTGACAGCTCTATGCTAAATGAGAGAGCGCTGAGATCATAACTGTCATAAACCAGGAAGAGGAAAGACAGAGTTTGCTCTGAATGCTCTGAATGCTCTTCAGATCACATAATTCAGTGGAAAATTAATAGAAATATTATTCTGTATGATGAAATATTTTGCAAACATGTGAGAATAAATCAATATTTCTCCAAATATGCACACTTTTGGACTAAGAGCCCTAACGGACGCTGAAGCTATGTGAACACAAATAAACCAGAGCAGACGTGACTGAATTCATATGAGTGTTGATATTCTATTTAAAATATAAAAAAGATTACAAATCGATTATTGCACTCCTGACATAAATTAAGAAATTAATGTCACTGCAACCTAGTTTTATCACACACAGTGGTCAAATATTGAAGCCGGAGTCTTTAATCTTTCTAATGATGCTCAGTTTGTCCAGATCGAGTAAAAGTATGATGTTTAATGTGCAGTGAATGTTGAACAACAATAATCTGCGACCCTTGAATGCTAACGGGTTAATCCACAGTAACATCTTTGGAAAATTAAAGAAAACTAACAGGGTGCGCTTTCTGCCGTCACAGTCTCTGTGAACTTCTTTCTGGAACACATCACAAAAATAAACTAAAACTCAGTGTATTTTTGCCACACAGACATGAGAAACATGTCTATGGAAAGCTTGAAATGCCCCAACAATCTCTGTATTCCCAATTAGACACTTTTTCAAGACAAGTAAAAGCTTTACAAAAATCACAAAGTGGTGTTACTGATGTATTTTATGTCAGACAATAAAACATGAAAATATCTTGAGCTTGTGTTCACCACAGACCTCATTTCAGGCATTTAACCAAAAACCCATTCAAAAAACCCATTGACTTCAGGAAGATGGAACTGGAAGTGATAAAATGCTTGTTTCTGGGTTTTGGCCTACAAAAATATGTAATTCGTACGGCACTCTGTGTGGCGTGGTCCATGAACTTGGTTGAGACTGTTAATCTTCAGCATTGGTAAGGTAATGACTGCTGGGAATGACACCATGAGTTTGGAATTTTGCAGAACTCATAGTGCTCATTTTCAGATGCTTGGACCCTTTTAAAAAGAAGCTCCTGGACGAATCAGCTGAACTCAAAACGAATACTGTACATGCACTGCCTTAGTTGAAGTACCCAATAACCCTGATATTTTTTCAGTGCTCGCAAATTTGCCCTTCATTCATTTCATTCCTCGCCATTTACAACACATCTACTATGTTTCTGTCTGGGAATGTAATTTTTAATGATGGCCATTAATGCTCTTTGTAGCACAAAGGCACTTTAAATCTAGTATTAGAGTGTAATAATCAAATGGCGGCACAGCATCCTCAGAAAAGGAGGTCACAGTCTGTTAAATGCTGAAAGGAATGATTTCCCTTGATGTTTCCTCTTGGAAAAGATTTTATTGATGCCCTTGAACTGGTAATGACCCATTCATTTCAAAGCACTGTGAATGTGTTCATATGTATTTGAAATCTGTGAATATTCCTTTCTGTCTGTGCTGGCGTGCTTTATGTCTGAATAGATTTCATTAGTGAAACACAAGCTATTCACGCTGAAGGTTGTTCAGCCCTCTGCAATGACAAAAGCAGTAGTGACAAAACCTAAAAAACAGTTCATGTGATAAAAAATAAGCTGGATGCAGATCTTGCAAAATTGAGTCATGATTTATTAAAACAATAATTATTAATATAAACACCTAATTTGATTTTACTTGAAAGATGAGGAGTGCCATTTTTGGGGTGTTAAAATGTTTTCTCTATCCCAGATTTGTGCATAGACAACTATACACTGTGTGCAGAATTATTAGGCAAGTTGATTTTCTGATCATATTTTTTTCCAAGCACATTTTACCAATTCAATCCACATCAATCTTAATAACTACTATTAATATTGTTTGTAATCATTTATAAGTGATATATAATTGTTCATGAAGGCTGGAAATGAAAAATGTATGGAAATATTCAGGTGTGCAGAATTATTAGGCAGACTCCAGGTAGGTTGCAGTTCTGGAAAATGGTGGCGCTGGAGACTAAAGGGTTCCTGATGGTTTCACACTTAATTCTTCACCTTAATTCTTAATTATTTTGCAGTTAACGTGTCTTTTCTGTTTTTGTAATGACCCCACTGACCCAATGAGCATTTTGCTGTCCACTGGTCATGCTTTAACTTTGCAGTTTCTAGTATTGCATTAGTATTGCGTCCTTCTCATGAGTATTTAATAATTTTTTTACTTTTCAGTCTGAGTTAAATCTCTTTTTTGGCTCATTTTGCCTGTAAAAGAAAACCTGCCTAATAAGTCTGCACACCTGAATATAAGGCATTTTTCATTTCCAGCCTTCACGAACAATTATATATCACTTATAAATGATTACAAACAATATTAATAGTAGTTATTAAGATTGATGTGGATTGGAATTGGTAAAATGTGCTTGGAAAAAAAAATATGATCAGAAAATCAACTTGCCTAATAATTCTGCACACAGTGTAAAGTGTGAGCCATTTGTTCATTTAGACTCTCAAGCATAATAGTTAAGCATGCACACCATAACAGTCTATGTGGCACAGACAAAGTACACTCTGAACTTCTGGCCCAACCAGTGATGTGAATATTTTGTGCATGACTACCTGTTGTTGGAGGTGGGAGTATGTAATGCTGCAAAGTCACAAAGTCCCTCCAGCGGACTTATTCTTTATGTCAATGTCACTGTTTCTGAACTCCCTGAAATGCCTCTATTGTGGTCTTGAGTTTTCTTCTGGGATTGGACACGTCACAATATTCCTCATTTAAATAATTCCCACTCAGAGCGTGTTGAAACTCGCAGTTATGATAAGGGGCATGACGTTTCCCAAACATGCTTGATGCAGTTGTAAAAAAAAAAAAAAAAAAAAAAAAAAAAAGACTAGAATATTCATGTAAATTCATTGATCATAAAAAGTGTAAATGCTAAAGAAAATAAATAAATAAAATGAATACAAAGTGTGAAAAGAACAAATTCATCTTTTTATCTATTTTACAAATCATTCTGGGAAATAAATGACACACCTCACCATTCAGATGTCTTTAAATATTCATACTCTGTGTTTGTGGTGTTGTAGCCAAGATTGTTCCAGAGGAGATCACCCCACTGGTGCCTGCGGTTCCCGGAGAGAAGGTGGCAGATGACCACACCTGCTCTGTCCTCCAAATTGTACTCAAGGTCATGGTTCTCCAGGTGAGATTGAGCTGCTCACATCAGTGTTATGTCTGAAGTCTGCATGTTACTCACAACTGGATTGCTGTGATGTAATCTGAATCCTTGATATTTGCTTTCACCTCACAGGCATCCAGCTTGGACTGGAAAAACAAAGAGAACCAGGACACAGGCTTCAGATTTCTCTTTTCCCTGTTCAAGAAGTACTACCTGCCTCATCTCTTCCCTTCTTTCACAAAACACACCAACCTCTACAAGCCACAATTAGGTGGGTTTGAGACAAGAAACGTTTCACTTTAAACTTGATTTTAGCAGCTCACATTTTTATTGATTGTTCATCAAGAAGCAGCCAAGAGATTAAAGTATTAATGAATAATATTACAGTGTCACATATTATCCCATATTATGGTTTTCAGACACGATCTCTCAGTACAGTCTCAGTTTCCCTTGTTGTTAGTGTAACTGGTGGCCATTAAAGGGTTAGTTCACCCAAAAATGAAAATAATGTCATTTATTACTCACCCTCATGTCGTTCTACACCCGTAAGACCTTCGTTCATCTTCGTAACACAAATTAAGATATTTTTGATGAATTCCGATGGCTCAGTGAGGCCTCTTTTGCCAGCAATATCACCAAACCTCGCAAGATCCCAATATCAAGGATATTTTTAAATATATCTCCGATTAAGTTCGTCTGAAAGAAGATAGTCATATACACCTAGCATGGCTTGAGGGTGAGTAAATCATGGTATAATGTTTGGGTGAACTATCCCTTGAAGGAAACATTTCTATAAAAGTGTATACTAGACTCCCAGATATATTCTCTGGTCAAGCTCAGCCTCTTAAAGTTGTAACACTGACAAGAAAATGACCAGGAACTGTAACAAAATGCAAAAAGTAGGAAAGCCAAAGTGAGGGGTGTTTTATCAGGATAGGATGTTTTTTAATGATAAATTATTACAAATACAATTCAAATAAAAATAAAAATGAATAGGCCTTTTTTGTGGCGTCTATAGCCGGAAACATTGTAAAAACAAAGGCCAAGGCTGCTGTCATTTTTGAACAGCAAAATAAAAACAAACAAAAAAAAAACAATACATAATGCACTATTAGTGATGAATTATTGTGTGGTTGTGTTGGCTGTCAGGAGACACTGTGTAATAAACTGGTCTATTTCCATGGTTTGTTCCTGTGTTTGTCATGTATTGTTCAGTGTTTCCACCAGGATTTTGTGAGACTGTGGTGAACATGGTCTTCTGTAATAAAATGTTTTACAGTTTAATTTTAAATGCATTAGTCTGATGCACTTTTAGAGCAAAATTAAGAGCTCGAACCTTTTCAGTGTCCAAATTGAACAGACTTTAAAGTGGACTCAAACCTCTTTTTAAGTTGTGATAGTGTTTCAGTCCACTATAATATAATATAATATAATACTCTTGAGCTTTTGTTTTAATGGAAAACTGCAGGGAGGTCTTTAAGTTTCTTTTCAACAGAACAGACTTCTCATTACTAAAAGTGTAGTGAAATGCCGTAATCATCTGTCCACAACATTGTTGGAAATTATACGGATGTGAAAATAAAGCATAACTGGCATTCCGAAGTGCACGTTAAGCTTACAGCACATGCAGAGATGGAGTTTTCGGCATTCGCTGTGAACCGAGTCGCTCTGAGATTATATGCTTATTTGATTAAACTTCAGTCATTTGTGCCTCAGTAAGCGCATTAAGCCATTTCCTGATTTTTATTTTAGTTCGATTGATAGATGCTGTGCCAAAGCAATGGTGCAAGACTTAGTATGGGAAGTGTAAAAATATGTTCGGTTCATTGTGAAACGGGAAACACTGTTGTTCCTTGTTTTTAGTTTGAATTTTCCATCTGTGTCTCTCAGATCTTCCCATTCACAGACCAAAGCCCCTCTACATCCAAGTGATGCGCAACAGCGAGAGTATATACTGCACTAGGGATCAGTATCTGGCTCCCCGTGTGGCCTTCATCACGTGGCTTGTTAACTTCTTCCTGGAGAAGAAGTATGTGAACTCTGCCACGAGCAGCTCTAAGAATGGAGGAGAGGTCCTTCCTAAGATCATCCAGGTGGGATGAAAACAAAGAACCATATGGATTCCCCACATTTACACTGCCTCACTGTCTACTGGATAACATGGACAGATATCTTCTGAGGCAGCAATCTTACTAAAATGATTTTATTTTTTTTTTTTTCTCCAATGTAAACTTGTTTGGTACCTTCATTATAGGCTTAATTCAGCCAAAATTCTGTCATCATTTACTCACCCCCTTGTTTCACAAACACAAAAGCAGAATTTTTAAGCTGCTCTTTTCCATACCACTGGCTGAACAAATGTCATTAATATTATGTAGTATATGTAACAGATTTGTTGTAATACAGTAACATCTAGGCTTTATATATTATAACTTGAGAACGCTTAAGAATACAAAACAATTGGCAAAATGTATTTTTCTGAAGCAAAGGTGGCAGGTTCTTTGCTACGGTTTCTCTTCTTTTATTGATTCTGCTTATCAATTCTCAGTTTCAATTCAAGTCAACATTTTAGATATCAAACATACAAACACACTTTTTTTTTTGCAAGCTGCAGCTGAATACTATGAACAAATAGCAGCCACCTAAAGAACACTTTTGTCTATGGTTTCAACAAAAAATACCACTTAAAACAACCAGATTAATATAAATTTAAAACATTATTAACGACAAGTAAACAATCAATAATAAAATAAGATAAAATAAACTAATTAGCAGTAGCACAAATTAATACAACAGAAATTGAAATCAAATGTAATTAAATGTAAAATAACACTTCGTAGTAATCTCTTTATAAATAAAATATAGATTAATCCTTATTAAAGTTACAGAAGTTATTCAGTCAATATCAGTGAATGATTTTCTCTCTTTTTTTTGTTTGATTAACATTAACACACAAGTGAGAACTCAACTCACTGTATAAGATGCGGATTCTGTGCGCTCATGAGTGCCGAACTGAGGTCTCTTTTGCTGCGTCCTGCGCAGTAATGGTATGAAATCACATGCGCACACAGGAATTGATAAGAGGTATTGAAAGAGGAATCATTTTATAGCAAGTATCGGATTTCAGAATTCTAATCTATTTTCGATTCCCAACCCCACTCATAACCTTTGTACAAAGTTGTAACAGTAACCAAGAGGATGGTCACTCAGTGCCTAGTAAATGATGACAGAATAGATATTTTATTTTTTTCATTTAACCTTTTGTTTTCCCAACTGATATTGCACACTTATCCACATTTTTATACTATTTATGGGGGATGTCTTAGTACTTCTTAGTAAATCTTAATAATAGAAATAGTTTATGTAATCAAAAACTCTCTTATCTGTGTGTTGGTGTTCAGACTGTGACTGCGGGCGGCATCAGTCAGGAGAAGAGCGCAGACTCTGAGCCCAACGGTCCTGTGGAACAGGAGAAGAGTCACTCAAACAGCAGCACACTGTCTGATCGCAGAGGCAGCAACTCCAGCCTGTGTAGCATCGAGGAGGAGCATCGAGGCGTCTACGACATGGTGCAGTCCATCCTGCTCTCCACACGAGACAACGTCAACTTCGTCAACGAGGTCTTCCATCAGGTCAGAGACAGAGTGCTCAGATCTACAGCTGCCGCTTAGACCGTTTCACCTTGTGTTTGCACATTTTTAGACAAATTCCACTTCGAAACCATGACCCCGAAAAGGGCTGGATATCGTCCACTGCCTCAGTGCAAATATGTATCACGACACATGTGACATATCACAAGGCGTCATATTATCATATTCATCATATTATCTATATATTTTTTTTTACTGTTTAATTGTAATTATAGTGCACATTTAATAAAATTATATTTGATATTTCTTAAGTAAAAAGCTAAGGCTAGTAACTTTAAAATATATCTCACTTACCACAGGTATAGTTCTTCACATTAGCTATGAACATCAATGGTGGTTAAAGTCTGTTTTTAAACGCACTTTACACCTTATTTTAGTGTCTTTAGTGTAAGTAAACATGTAAGTACATATACTTACTATAGGGGTTAGGCAGTGGCGTAGACAGAATTTTATTTTTAGCTGGGCCTGGGCAAAAGTGAGCGAGCACTTTCAAGTAGGGTTCTTCACTTTCCTACGCACTCTTATAGCCAAAAGCAAACGGGTTCAGGTCATTTGAATCATTTTTCTTTTTTAATTGAAAATAAAATAAGTACACACACAGTACAGTAAAACTACCACGTCTTTGTCAAACAAACACGTTTGTAACTCCTTAGGGAAAAAGCATGTCTAATGTCAACATAACCAAAATGTATTCACGATAGGACCAAACACTAAATACTGTTGTAGATTACAATACTCAAACAATCAAGTTTAAAGAAAACTGTGTAGAAAGATTCGCTCATGCCTGTTCAATTACGATTACAAAACAAAGATGTGAACTTTTATCAATTGTGAATTAAAGGCACAATATGTAAGATTTTAGGATTAAAATATCCAAAAACCACTAGAACAATGTTATATATTTTGTTGACTTATGTACTTACATTATCCCAAATGTTTCCAAGAATGTTTAAATCCAGAGAAATAAACCATTTTAACCAGGACACGGACCGAGTCCACGACAGAAAACTAATCATTGTTATATAGCTCAACACAGTAAGTCTTATTGTTTAAATCTCGTTTTCTTGATTTACCACGATTAACATGTTTTACCATGACTAATATTGATCTAGTTTACTGCAGTGTGCAACAAGTGTCTCATAGCAGCCGCCGAGCGAACGCAGAGTAGCATTAAAACAACTTTCAGCACACTCAAATGTATCTAATATGATAAACAGCGCTGCGTTACCCCATATACTCATGACCTGAAGAAGCGGAAGTGGTTGTCTGCAGCATAATAAAAGCTCCACTGCTCTCGAGCCACGTGTCATACTCATCTCTCATTAGCAATCGCTCCTTGTTCAGGCCTCGTTCAGCTCCAGTGGTTTTCAGCCACACCCTGCTTCAAACTAAATTAATGTTAATAAATCTTTAATACATTAGCAAATCCATGAATTTGATTTCTGCCCGAATCCAGTCGGAAGACAACAACTCCCATGATTCGCAAAATCAAGGCGTCATTTGTGTTGAATAAGCGACCTCTAGTGGCAAAAAATTACATTTTGTGCCTTTAAGTCATACAACGTTGACAAACAACAGCACCTAGAATAGCCACAACCTGTCCACATACAAAATAACACAAAAAAAGACAAAACAGCTTAACTGTTATTAATTGAGCCAGAGATTCCAATTAAAAAATGTTGCCATTACCTGCGGGCTGATGGATGGGTACACATGAATTAACAGGTGTGAAATGCCTGAGACAGCCTGGATAACTCCTAACACAGATGTCAGTCAAACTCTTCAAGCATTATACAAAAACTGTTATTTGAGGAGTTGTTATTTTAGGATTTGAGATGTTGATATTGATATTAATATTAATATATTAATATTAATATGTTGATATATAATATTGATATTGATATTAACATCAATGAAACAACCATACTTACAAATACAGTAAATATAATATTTGTACAATAACTGGGGGGTCTATTCATCATAGTGGGCAGGGTTAGGGTTTGGTTTAGGGCTAGTTGCATGTATTTATGCATAATTTTACTGTTATTACTGCAGTACTTGTAACATGTACATATAACATAGGTAACACTGTAAAATAAAGTGTTACTTATTTTTGTTTTAGATTAATAACTTTCTTTTTTTTTTTTTTTTTTTTTTGCTTTGTATAAAATGTACATCATCAATTGTTCATTTGTATCGCAAAATGTTATGTAGCTTGTTCAGATGTTCTGTCTTTTGCTGCCACCTTGTGGTCAGAATCCATTCAACATATTAAAAAAAATTATTTCAACAGATTTATTTGTGTATTACAGTTTTCATGTGAATCACAATAAAGAATCACTATTATAATAGAGTCACAATCTAAATGTTTTTAAGAATTTTAACCAGAAATCACATATGTGTTACAGACCAGAGGGTTTCAATGCAAGGGGCTGTGTGGAAAATTTGGAACAGAAAGACAAATTTTACTCTCAATTTAAATTGTTAACTGAAAATGAATTGATAAATGAATGAATGAATATATACATTATTAAACAGCTATTTTTGACTGTTTTATTCTCCTTTCTAGTTTGGTCATGAGATTAATTATTGAAAGCCATTTTTAAGTAATGTGTATATATAATAATAATAAAGAGGTCTGATTGTACTTTTGTGAAAAATGTAATAACTTCAAGAATTATATTTGATTTTCTGTTTTCTACTCATGTCTTTAGCACACGTATTGCAATGTTAGAAGATGTTTTGGAACACTATCTGTTTATTGTGAAAGGTTCTAGAAAAAGCTATGGAAACAATTTTTGATTTGAATTAACAAAGTGTCTCTTCAGGTTTTGCGCTAATAATGGATAGACAAAAAGAAAGGAAAATATTGTCAACTTGAACAGAATGTAAAAGTATCTACTATTTAAATAATAATAATAAAAAAATCATAAAAGCCTAATATTTCATTTTGGAAGCATGTATAAATGTTGTTTAATAGTTTACAACATGTCATAGAGTCCTTGGTATCAAAAAGTTTGAAAACCCCACAACTTATCAATTGTGTTGGTGTGCATCATTTGTTTTTGTGTCGCTGCATAGGCTTTCCTGCTGCCGTCCTGTGAAGCCTCAGCCACTCGCAAGGTGATCAAAGTGTACAGGAAGTGGATTCTGCAGGAGAAACCCACATTCATGGCTGAGCCTGAGACAACAAGCCAGGAGGAAGACGGAGAGGAAGAGCCCATGGTCTCAGAGACGGACAGTGTGCATGTGCAGGCACGGTCACACACACACACGCACACAAAATGTGGTTCATGCTGATTGATTCAATTGTTCCCACTTACCTGTCCTGTATCAAACCTTCAGGTCTTGGAGACCCATGGACATAAACGATCGTCCAGTTGGGGGCGCACATACTCCTTCAGCAGCGCCATCAGCAGAGGCTGTCTGACTGAAGAACAGAACCCGGATGTGAAGGCTGGTATCCAGTCCACTCTGCAGGTGCTCATTTACTCTTTCAACTCTCACACTACCATGTCTGATTGAATATTCTGCCTCAGTCAGATGTTAAAGGCAGGGATGCACAAGATTATCGACACAACATCGGAATCGGCCGATATGAAAATATTATGGCGATATGATAACGTGTTGATATGTGCCTACAATAACTCACATGTGCAAGGAGTGCTAGCGATAAGATCATGTCAGCAGTGTGGTCATTCTTGAAGTGAACTTTTGCATGCATGGTGATCAGAGTCAGTTTTCGATTGCTGAGATCGATCGCGTCCATTGTGCGATACCCGTCAACAGTCACTCTCTACTCTGTGTTGCCAGATTGGGTGAATGATTTCCCCCACTCCAACAAAAAAACACCCAAAACTTTAACTGTTAAAATAATGCGATAGAATTGTATATGTTGATATGAACCATTTTTAACTCCGTAAAACAAAATAATGATGACAAAATAATATAAAAATAGACACATTTCCCAGGAAAATGGATCAAATCAGAGCAAATACTCTTAAAGGTAATTACCAAATATGACTAAAACACTGTCAAAATGGCAATCAAGAAATTAACCGATACCCTCAGAAAAAAAACACTTTCATCACTTTCAATGTCAGCAGTCAGAATAAGGCAATTTAAATGCAAAAAGTGTCCAATATAAGTGATCGGAACAAGCAACATAATTAGCAGGTATTTCACACTCGTTCATGCACACACCATGACAGTCAAAACGGCGTACGATAATACCTTCGTATTGCCTTCACGTTGCACATTAACTTCAGACAGAACTACAGCACGTCTTTTGTTAAGTACATTGTAGAACATAATACATAACTTTGCACAGTCAAAACTAATCAGCAGCTTTCAAAGATATGTCTGGACAGTGTAAAAGATGCCCTGATGCAGGACAGAATAGAATAGAATAGAAACTTTATTGTCATTATAAAAAAATATAATGAAATTTGTTTAGTAGCTCTCAGAGACCAAGCAGCCTCAGAAAAAAAACAAAAAAACAAAACAAAAAGAAAAGTAGAATCCACATAGTATAATAACTACAAAATAATATCACAATATGCAAAGTAATATATATATATATATATATATATATATATATATATATATATCAAAACCAGGTCACTATCCGAACATCACTCAACTAGGTGTTGAACCTTTTCTCTATAGTGCTTCTCCTCATTTCCTGAAATCAACCCCACTATAGTGGTGTCATCAGCAAACTTCACTATACACTGCGTTCCAAATTATTATGCAAGTGACATATCAGTAAGATTTCAGTACAACAAATATTCAGATTTTATTTTTTCTAAGAAAATGTTTGTTTATTTATCCATGTCTTTTTAGATAACTGGTATCAATCTCAGACAAAATATTCCACATTAGTAAGCAAGTCACAGTTCTCATGCAATATGGGGAGGAAGAAAGATCTTTCTGAAGATGAAAAGCATGAAATGGTCCAATGTTGTGCAAAAGGCATGAAAACAACTAATATTGTGTGAAAACTGAATGGAGATTATCGAATTATCATAAGATATGTGAGTGATTTAGAGCACAGCAGAACTCGGTCCGATAAAGGCTTATTAATGAAAGTTCCTGTCAAAAAAACGTAATTAGATTAAAAGGGCAGCTATAAAAAAGCCAGTGTTGAGCAGCAAACAGGTATTTGAAGCTTCTGGTGTCTCTGGAGTCTCAAGATGCTCTCCATGCAGGCTGGAGGTTGTGCGTAAAGATGCATTTTAGCCACCACTAACCAAACCTCACAAAGAGAAATATTAACAGTGTACCCCTGTATTCAGGGTGAGAGTGGATGAAGTACAATTACCCACCCTGACATTCTGTGTTCTGTTAGTAAAAAAGTCCAAAATCCAAGGTTGCTGAGCTTGTTCACCAGTTTATGAGGCACTATTGTATTGAACACAGAACTAAAATCCACAAATAACATCCTAACATGTGTGTTGGGATGCTCCAGATGGGACAGGCTTGTGTGGAGCGTGATTGAAATTGCATCTTCCGTTGATTGTATAGTCCTATGTTCAGTTTGATTTTGATTAAAATTTTCTGATATCAGAGTTAAAATGATATTAATTAGAGCCTTCACGTCATCTCCCTCCACAGGTGTAATTTACGTTTTGAGAGTCACTCTCCCACTCTTTACCGTGTAACTTATATTTAGGCCACTCTGGCATTGTGATCACTTGAATATACAGCTATATGTTCAAAATCTGATCCCTTATCGTGCAAAAATAAGTCTTGGCTGTAATTAGCTCAAATTAGGTGAAATATATACACTGAACAAAATTATAAACGCAACACGCAACGTTTTTGCCCCGATTTTTCATGAGCTGAACTCAAAGATCTAAGACTTTTTCTATGTACGCAAAAGGCCTATTTTTATCAAATATTGTTCACAAATCTGTCTAAATCTGTGTTAGTGAGCATTAATCAAAAATCAAAATCTTAGATCTTTGAGTTTAGCTCATGAAAAATGAGGGCAAAAACGAAAGTGTTGTGTTTATAATTTTGTTCAGTGTATAATTAAATCATAATGCGTTATGGTCAATTATATGGCTAGAAGATTGGCTAAAAGTTTGGTGGCCGACATCAACATCGTCACCAGCCAACTCTGCAGTGTGTGTGTGTGTGTGTAGTACATGCACACTTGGGTTTTGTTTGTTAACCAATTAGCCTATACAATTTAGATGTTTGAAAACCACCAAACTGACCCCAAACCAGTCCAAATTTTTTCTACCCGCCCAAATTTTTACCCAGACAATCAAATTCAAAACGGCACAATTGGGAAGGAACCCGCCCAATCTGGCAACACTGTCTCCAGAATGTTATATTTATTTAGTGGGGGCGCTGTTGTTATACTAATAAAATAAAAAGTTAAATACACAAATAACTTGAAATTACTTATGTTTCTTAATAAATAAAGCAGTAATTGATGTCATAAATCACAAGCATGACACTTTATTAATCTGTAATAAAGATTTATCAAATGGATGATGAAAATAACTTGAATCCAAAGAGCTCTGAAATCATTGTAGAATTTTTATTTGAAGCTAAAGCATCAACTGAAGCCATGCCACCCACACTTCATGTGTTGATGATTCCACTGGGGGACTGGAGTCTGATTTTGAAAATCAGATGTTTTTTTGTTATTTTGTATATGTACAGGTTGGAGCAATTCTAGGTGCTGTTGTTTGTCGATGTCGATTGATAGAAGTTCAGATGTTTGTTTTGTATGTGTCTATATAACCTTTTGGTAAGGAAACCTCAGAATTCTGAAACCAGGAAAAAAAAAAAAAGTTTTTGATCAATACAGACTGAAATGAAACAAAAAAATAAATAAATAATAAAAATAATTCTCGCACAGGAGAGACTTGGTACTTGGTGTTTTTCCAAACGTATATCGGTATCAGCATCGGCTATCGGCCAAAATGAGTTGAAAAATATTGGCATATCAGATATCTGCAAAAACCCAATATCGTGCAACCCTAGTTTAATGTTGTCCTCAGATACAGAATGTACACTACGTCAAAAGTTTGAAATAATTACAACTTTTTTTATGATTTTGAAAGAAGTCTCTTATGCTCACAAAGGCTGCATGTATTTGAAAAAATCAGGAATATTGTGAAATATTATTACAATATAAAGCAACTGTTTTCTACTTGAAAATATTTTCAAATGTAATTTGTTCCTGTACTCAAAGCTGAATCAAAGAAATCATTCTAATATGCTGATTTGATGCTCATCAGAAACATCTCTTATTATTATCAATGTTGAACAGTTGTGCTGCTTTATATTTTTGTGGAAACTGACACACTACCATTTAAAAGTTTGGGGTAAGATTAAAAAAAAATGTGAAAAAAAATAATGTTTATCATTGAACTTTCTATTCATCAAAGAATCCTGAAAAAACTGTTTCCACAAAAATATTAAGCTGCAAAAACAACATTGATAATAATAAGAACCATGATAGATGATGAGACTTTTTTTCAAAAACAGACCGATAGTGTTGTTTGATAGAGTGAATTGTATTCTCAGGTGTTCCTGACAAACTCTGCCAACGTGTTCCTGTTGGAGCCATGTCAGGATGTGCCCAAACTGCTGGAGAACCAGTTGGAGGTGTGCCGAGCTGTGCTCAGCGTCTACCGTCACATTATTATGGAGCAAAACATGAACCGCCAGACCTGGTCAGTCACTCATGACATTTCAACACTGAGTCCATATAAAGCTCAGCTCTGGTTTACTAGCGCTTCAGAAACTTTCAGCATATTGTGTGCAACACCAATTGACTGAGGCTGTGGGATGTTTTAGGGAGCAGCTGCTGCAGGTGTTGCTGAGGATCACAGAGGCAGTGATGAAGAGACCACAGGAGAACCAAAGAAAGGACATGTTCGCTCACAGCCTGGCCAGCATCCTCTTCAAAGTGAGTTTGAGATTAAAGTGTAACTCAGCCTGCTTTATATTCTTACAATGTCAGAAGTATACAGGTGCTGGTCATATGATTAGAATATCGTGAAAAATTTCATTTTTTTATTGTAAATTATTTTTAAAAATGAAACTTTCATATATTCTAGATTCCCTACATGTAAAGTAAAACATTTCAAAAGGTTTTTTTTTTTTTTTTTTTTTTTTTAATTTTGATGATTAGAGCGTACAACTCATGAAAGTCCAAAATCCAGTATCTCAAAATATTAGAATATTTCTGTGAATGGATTTTCAAAGCAGAAAAGTTCAAGTTCTTTAAAGTATGTTCATTTGTACACTCAATACTTGGTCGGCAGCACATATTACAGCAAATGACTTGCTCCTAGCACAAATTACAGCATCAGTGAAGTGTGGCATGGAAGTGATCAGCCTGTGGCACTGCTGAGGCACTATTGAGCCTTCAGATCATCTGTATATTGTTGGATCGACTGTTTCTCATCTTTCTCTTGAAAATATCCCATAGATTTAGGGGTCAGGCATGTTGGCTGGCCAATAAAACACAGTAATATCATGGTCAGCAAACCACTTGGAAGTGGTTTTTGCACTGTGGGCAGGTGCTAAAGTCCTGCTGGAAAAGGAAATCAGCATCTCCATAAATCTTGTCAGCAGATGGAAGCATAAAGTGCTCCAAAATGTCCTGGAAGATGGCTGCATTGACTTTGCACTTGATAAAACACAATGGACCAACACCAGCAGATGTCACGGCCCCCCAAATCATTACTGACTTCAGAAACTTCACACTAGACTTCAAGCAGCTTGGATTCTGTGCCTCTCCAGTCTTCCTTTAGACTCTGGGACCATGATTTCAACATGAAATGCAAAATTTACTTTTATCTGAAAAGAGGACTTTCGACCACTGTTCACTGTCCAGTTCTTTTTCTCCTTAGCCCAGGTAAGATGCTTCTGACGTTGTTTCTGTTTCAGAAGTGGCTTGGTAGTCCTTTTCCTGAAGATGTCTGAGTGTGGTGGCTCTTGATGCGCTGACTCCGGCTTCATTCGACTCATTGTGAAGCTCTCCCAAGTGTTTGAATCGGCTTTACTTGACAGTATTCTCAAGCTTGTGGTCATCCCTGTTGCTTGTGCACCTTTGCCTACCCAATTTCTTCCTTCTAGTCAACTTTGCATTTAATATGCTTTGATACATCACTCTCTAAACAGCCACCACATTCAGTAATGACCTTCTGTAACTTACTCTTTTTGTGGAGGGTGTCAATGACTGTCTCCTGGACCATTGCCAAGTCAACAGTCTTCTCCATTAGTGTGGTTTCAAAGAACAAGAGATACCCGGAATTTATACTGTAGGGATGGTCATTTAATGAAACTCAAATGTAAATATTCTAATATTTTGAGATACTGGATTTTGGACTTTCATGAGCTGTACGCTCTAATCAACATTTTTTTTTTTTTTTTTTTTAAACTTTTGAAATGTTTTACTTTACATGTAGGGAATCTAGTATAAATGAAAGTTTCATTTTTTAAAATAATTTACAATAAAAAAATTAACCTTTTCACAATATTCTAATTATATGACCAGCACCTGTATGTAAATGAACAATGTTTATGCATTGATTCTTCAGCTGGCACACAGAGGATTACAAATGTAAGGAAAGAATAACACATATAACTGAAATCAATAATGATAAACCTAGAAACTGTTTGAATTTCCCTTGGGGATCAAAGAACACTGTCTCTGTGTCTCTATGTGGAGTTCTCTAATTGAGGTTATTACCTCCTTTGAGGGTCTTTACTTCTAAAATTCCTTAAAGTGCTAATTATGTCTTTCTATAATTTGTACATTGAACTGTAAAATTGTACATCTTGGAAAAGAGATTGTTTTACCCTTTATAATACTTATACGATTGTTATTGTGGCGATTGATGATATAGTTGATATGGCTTGATATGGTGGTTCGGCTGTGACTGTGTATCTGATGTTTGATTTGTGTGCTTCTGTCATTTGCAGACGATCTTTGTGGCGTGGGTGCGGGCCAACCTGACCGTGTTTATATCTCGTGAGCTGTGGGACGAGCTGCTGGCTGTGCTGTCGTCTCTCAGCCACTGGGAGGAGCTGGTGTTCGAGTGGGCCAGCATCATGGACTCTCTCACTGCGGTTCTGGCTCGTTACGTCTACGGTCTGGACCTCCACAACCTACCACTGGACAAACTCTCAGAGCAGAAGGAAAAGAAGCAGCGTGGCAGAGGTGTGTGTGTAAACTACATTGAGTGCATTTGGGCTGGCTGATGGAGCTAAAATGTAGTTTGAGTTTTGACTTGGGGTAGTCATGTATTCCAACACCCAATTTATTACTCTAAAATTAAAGTTAAATTAAATTAAAATTAAAATTAAAGTTAAATTAAAAATTAATTCAAATTTAAGTTAAAAATAAGTTGTATTTTGTTTTACTCACAAATATTATTCCTGGTATACAGGGGTGCCGCTATCAATTTTGGGCCATATGAAAGAATATGAGGTTGGGGCCCCTACCGCACCCATTCTGCACCAAACATACAAGTCAACCTAGCTATCCAAAATCTTTGTCTGCAATCTAATAACATTGAACTATTACTTTTGCTATTGCTTTTGACCACTAGGTATCAGTATTTAGTCAGAGACCTCCCATGGCTGTAGCTAGCACTATATTTATTATGCAAATGTAAATGTAATAGAAAAATACAGTACAGTAATCAAATATTCATATTCATACATTCTTAAACAAAACCAATTGTTTAGTCAAAAATTCAAGAAGGTCCATATTTTAAAGCTCTTTCTAACTTGTACTCGGCCTTAAAAGTAACATAGATCTTGTAATAGTTAACTATAGCATTGGTTACAATAAGGATATAATTACAGGAAAGACCATTTTTTCTTTCTTTCTTTTTATAGCATTTGTTATGATATGTAATATACATCTTTAGTGAAAAATTAATTATAAATTCTACAACTAGTCAAAATTTGCCACAATAAATACAATAAAATACATGGCCATCATGAGAAGTTTAAAAAGCTTGCAGGATGATGTTTTCCCCTCTTTTCATCAGTCATTTTAGTGGCTGTTTTAGATCATGTTTGACTTTCTCCGTAACGTTTTATATCCTCAATAGAATCCAAATGGGTTGCACATTTTATCATCAGCATCGCATAGGAACGGCTTGTGCAAATCTTAACACTTTTGGAGCGCGCTGGTGAACACGCTTACGGTGATTCGTGCGGCACTCATGCACAATGTGTACTACTTTGCCTACTTTGAGCACTGACTGTTACTACTAATAAAACGATCTCTGGGGGCCCCAAAAGTGCGTAGGCCCTTAGAATCATCCTAACTTCCCCCCCCCTTAGCGGCGCCCTTGCTGGTATACCTTACATTATGGGTTCAAAATATTGCCCCACGAAGATGGCAATATCCAAAATCCTTGTCCTTGTGGGGACATTTTTTGGTCCACATGAGGAAAGCAGCTTATTATTGAGCCCCTAATGGGACCTTTGCAAAAATAAAAAAATGTACAGACTTTCGCATGAAACTTTTCACGTGCGCACAGGATTTTTTTGCACGCTCACATTTTATGTATACTGTCTGTTACATATTTCCTTTGATAGTGACTGCCATTTTACTATGAAGAAAACAAAAGTATGGAGGCTCATGAATTAATAAAGATCTATTGCTCAAAATGTGGCTTTTGGTGTGCACGCAATAGCTTCTAGAGAGCACGAGAAACTTAGGGGGCTCCTTAGCTTATAAATGAAAAAGTGATGTTTTTTGAAGATGTAAAAATGGCAGAAAGTTTACTGTGATGGGTATGTTACAGTTTGTATGGTATAAAAATCATTATGTCTATGGAAAGTCCCATAAAGCATGAACGCCCAATGCGTGTGTGTGTGTTTCAGGAGTGATGCAGGACTCCCAGAAGTCTGCAGATACAGCGCGGTCTTTCTCCTTGAGCTGGAGGAACTCTGGAGACCAGGGCGGCACTCAGGAACCCATGAGGTTTCGCAGTGCCACCACCACTGGAGCTCCTGCGGTGGAGAAAGCTCGCAACAACGTCAGGCAGAAAGCGTCAGGTTAGATCTAGCTTGCAGGACTCATGAAAACGGACAGTCTCAGATGTCTGCATGATAGTTTGCTTACAGTGTGCTTTGTTTTATTTCTATAACTCCATGTAGGTCCCTATGAAATCTTCTCTTTACAAACTTTGTTGTTGTTTTTTTTCCATTTAAATGTTTCTGTATTCCATTTTAATGGTTACATTTTAGTAATCAGCAATTTATTGAACGTTTAACAAAAGTTACATTTTAGGGCCATTTGGTATGTTTTATGTTAAAAATTCTGTGTTTTCTGTTTTAATCTGTCTGGATTCTGTTTCAATGGTTTAATTAAGTTTTGTATAATAATAGGGCCCTAAGAAATTTTGTGTTGGCTTTAATTGTTCTGGATTTATGATTTAATACAAATTTATTATGAAAACTGTGGTAATCAAATGAAGGCACAAAACATTAACAATTTAAATAACGTTTTAAAATGTAATTTATTATTATTATTATTATTATTATTATTATTATTATTGGCAAACAAAGTGTTAAAATCAAAACTTGAAAGAAAGTTTGTGATATTTCTTAAATAAGTTCCTTAAAAAAGTTATACTAAAAATGTTATTATTATTCATTTATGGGGTGTGACGAGACCGTTAGCTTACGACATGAGAGACGAGATTGCGTTTACGAGATTTTTTACACAGTATTTTTAAGAATTTTTGGCACATTCTCTCCCCTCGCACTCTGTCATGGCAATATCGCGAGACATTTTAATCTTGCGAGATCTCATCACACCCCTGTCAATTTAGTAATATATTTCAATTCGTCACAATTTCTTCAAATTTGATTGTGTAGATGACAAACCTGTGCCACTCATTTACACAAAAGCACACAGAATATGCAGACTTCCTATATAAACAGTAGTGTTTTTTAGTGGTCCAACGGATCACAAAACTCACGGTTCGGATCACATCACGGTTATGAAGTCATGGATCGGATCAGAAAAAAAAAAAAAATGGGGGATAGGGGGTAACTTAACTTTGCATTTATTACTTAGCACACTTTAACTACTCCGATACCACAGCAGAAACTACTAGCCTAACTAATACATTATTAAAGGCAAGTGAACAGACTGTAAAAAGAACAAATACTGTACACCAATTACAAGCATAGATAAATACAACATAAAGTTACAAATAAAGTATAAGTTCTAACTGTAGTATTAATTTTTGAGTACAGAAATGTAAAAATTAAATGTAAAATGACACTGTTCACTGCATAAATTTAATATAGATTCATCTTTGTTAAAGCTGTGTTTTGTTGTTTGATTTACATGACAGACAACAGCGGGTATTTATAGGTTGCTATCACTTTAAGAGTAAGACCCCATGCACGCACACATCCGATATCCGAATTCTTACCTCGTTCGTTCAATTAAGACATAACCGAATGTGTTTTCAAGAATACTTTCCGAGAGGGGTATTTTAACTGACATAATGTGTGTATGTGACCATCCAAGTGCATTGAGGAGCGAAAGAGAAATCAATTTGGAGTTCGCGAGCTATAACACGCCTCTCTCTCTCTCTCTCTCTTTCTCTCTCTGTGCGCGCGAGCCTTGAATGTGTGTGCATCTGTGCGCACGGATAACAGCCCTGCGTGCGATACCGAATTAAATCCTCTTTTGCCTCTTCTAGCGCTGGAATGGTTTTATCTATTTAATGTGTAAACTAGCAAGACAGAACACGTTCAAATGATAACTTTTCACTCTATTGCGGTGAAACTTGCAATCGATCCACGAATCACATGCGTCCCGAACCATGGGGCTTGGTCCGTACGGATCACGGATCAACAACGATCCGTTTAACCACTAGTGTTTATGCAGTTTAATATTCATAGACTAGCCAATATCACACTTTGATTACGTGTACAGCCCTGCTTTTGATTCATTCATCCAAAATTTGCCAAATTGTGTGACATTCTGCGTTATACTGTAAGTTACACTTGTGGATTCTGCATTGCGGAAATTTTAGGGCCCTAAAGATGACATTGGGCTAGGAGCTTGTGGACAGAGGAATTTTCTTCTTGCTGTTACCATGTATAGAACAAGTGCAACTGAAGCCATGTGATCCAAGACTAGTTGAGACACACACACACACACGTCAACTAGTCACTTCAACCACTGATTAGAGTGCAACTCTCTCTCAAACATGAATTTTCTATTTCTTTGTCTCCTAACATGGACATGCGCAGAAACATTTTCCATTGACTGTCTCCTGGTTTGGAGATGATTGTATCTCTTTATGGTGGAGAGCTTGTTGAGTTTGGAGCAGATGCGTTTGAGACTGAAGGATGCCTCTCACACACGCCGCCCCCAGAAACATACTCGATTTTGTGTGTGTGTGTGTGTGTGTGTGTGTGCAGATGAAACGGCGTGGCTTTAAATTCCCTCCTTTTCTTTTGCCTAATTGGATTTCTCCTACATTGTTCTTCAAACGGCCCAGCGTCCTCCACTGCTCGTTAGGAGAGCCGCCTCATCAAACTGCCTGCCTGTTTTTGATAGTTTCATTAAGAGCGTAATTAATGCTCATTAATATGCATAAATAGGTAACTCAGCGAAAGCGATGTAATCTAGAAAGAAAAGGCAGTAATTAAAGCGCGCCATAGAGGGAATAATAGAGCCCTCCGCTTTCACGGCTCTTCTCCAGACGTGACATGGAGTGGCCAAAAAACACAATGCTAATATTTTGTCTTATCTGAGCTGGCAGAGCAAACTTGAAATAGTGTGCTTCATATTTCCTGCTTGGGGATTGAGTATCAAAGGACAGCATGAGCTGAACGAGAGCACGGTTAGAAATCCTCAAAGTATGTCCTCTGTTTGTCTTCAGCTTAAAAATACCAATCGGTTGGTGAAAACGCTCTTTACAGAACAGAACTCTTATAGCATTAATTCAGGTTGCGCTTTGATGTGATGCTTTCATGGAGTCATGGAACAGAATCTTTATTTTAGTCTGTGTGTTTTTACCGTTACTGTTTCTCATACATTGGCTTCATTAGAAGAACCCCTTGGCCCTGCATAGTAGACGTCTTCACGGGTCAAAAAATTTGTACCCGAACCCGAAGAGACCTGTAAATGTGCTACACGGAACCGACCTCGACCCGTCTGTTATTTGAAAGTTGGACCCAGACCCGTGCAGAATCGAGAAATGCCATAAATGTACTACCTGAAACCGACGCAAACCCGTCTATTATTTGAAAGCTGGACCCAAACCCGGCCGGGAAAACACAGACCCGGCTGGACCCGATCGGCACATAGGCCTATTCCACAGCAAATTGCTATTAACAAGTCAATAAACAAGTTGCGAAAATAAAACTTTTTATTAGTAGCCTTCTCCCTTGTACCTGATTGTGATTCATACAATCCTCTTTGCCAAAAAAGTTCTATCCATGTAATTCCTCTCTTGCAAATTGAAAGAGCGTGCTTAATCCACTAATTATTCCAGCTTCAAAACCCGTATGGGTTGAATTTTTTGCCGTTCTTATCCACCTTTTCCAACAAATTCTTATCCTTTTCCAACGGATGACAGACCAAAGGCATTCATTTCCAATGGAGAGTAGTATGCAAATATGCAAATGTAGAATTTTCAGATCTGATTTGAGCTTTGGTTGCGTTGATATATTTGAACTTTTCCGGCCGAATGCGACTGCCCTAAAATGTTAATCTTTTAACACGTTTTGTTCATCATGATCATTTTCACACATGAGCACAACTTTAATGAATTTCGAAGCCTAAAATTGATCACTAGGGGCCAGTTGTTCAAACGTAATCTGATCGGATTTCGACTATCTGATTGGATCAAATCTTGAAAATCGGTTGTTCAAAAGGAAAAAAGGATTCTGAAATCAGATTAGATCACAAAATCCAATCCTAGTTTTAATCTGGATCAAACCTTCAGTTTGTGTTGTTCAAAACTTGTCAGTAGGATTTGGATAACTTTGATCCAAAAAAACAGGATTATCCTGATCCCAACAGGGGGTAGGATTTCAAGGTGGATTCCAGGAAGAAAATGTAGTAAAACTTTAAAACTGGTCAAAAAATACAACATTTATATCATGTAATATACATACACACATTTTTATCTTGCTCTTGATTAGTTTAACTGTTAAAGTAATAAATTAGAAGTAGACATTAGCCTACATATTTAGACTTTCGGTAACCTACTCTAAAGTAAAAAAGAGATTTTGGTGCCATAAAACAATCCCCAAACAGCTGTAAATATCCAACAAATATATATATAATTCAAAACCCATATTCTTTCTATCAACATGTCCCTTTAGGGGCTCCGTAGAGCACTGGAAATCCAGATTTGGTAATCTGGAAAAGTGTGTATCTGGATCACGGTGATCCAATCCAATTTTTCTTTGAAAAACCAACGCAAAAGTAAGATGGATTACCTGATCCTGGATAGCAAAACATGGGATTTCCAAATCCAGATCATTCTGATCCAGATAAAACTTTTTGAACAACTGGCCCTAGAACTAAAAAACTAAACATAAGATCTAAACAAGCTATACCATGATAACATGGCATCAACATCACCACCATTAAGCATCAACAACTCTTTCAGCCTTCATTTCAAAACATTTTTATCCTGAAAGTTAGAGTTAGAATAGTTTGCAAGAGCGCAATAATAAACAAGAGGAGGCTGTGAAAGTGGCTAGTGAGTAGATGAGTTTACCTGAGGTGCGTTTCCCAAAAGCGTTGTTAACCAACTATGGTCGCAAGTTCAGTTGTTATCAGCATAGTTCAACGAGTCGGTGTTTCCCAAAACCAGAGTTCCAACAAACATTTGCAAACAGCATCGCAAACGTGCGTGGTTGGAACAACAGCTCTCGACCTGTGGTTAGAAACATAGTTTCTTGTGTATATGACTTGTGGGCTTAATAAATCCTTATCTTGAGCAAAATAAGCAAGCTGACGTTCAGTACAATCTGTATCTTTCATTGCAAATATATAAACAAATGTCATTTAAGTCTTTTAGTTTGTCAAGAGATTAAAAGCACCATTTTGAAGAGTGCGCATGTACGTGATCTAGTACGTAAAAACAAGCCTATGTTTGAATCTGGAAATTAAGCAGAATAAATTAAGAGGAAAAAGAGAGAATTAGTCCTCGGATGCCATTTGCACGTTTAATGTCCCTGACAACCTCTGTAGACCCATTTAGACACTTGTTAGCAACCACCTTTTTCAAGACAAATATTTTTAAAAATCATACATAGACGATTTAAGATGATGGAATTAGAAGTGCTAAAATGCTGACCGGGTTTATCCTACAAAAATACGCCAACCCTTCATCAACCTATAGACCTTATTTAGCCCCACCCCTTTTCAGCGCTGCGCTCATTGTTTTCTGTCTTTTGGTTTGTATTTCCACAGCATAAAGGTATGATCTTACGGATTTATGAATGATCCACTCTTTTTTTTTTTTTTAAATCTTCTCGGTCTACGTACATTTATGACATCCGCTTCAAACATTACAATGATAACTTTCGTCAACTCTACAATAAGTAAATCCACTTCACCAGCTAATTACTCTTCAACAACGATGCAATAGAAATATACAGAGCTACCACAAAAATGGAAGTTCAAAGACAAAATTGGCACATAAATGACACACTTCAACTTGAATAAATTGTCTGGCTATTACCACAGCTGTAGAATGCAATTGATTTGTTTCCCTGTCTCTCTCTCTCTCTCTGTCTGTCCGTCTCTTTCTCTTCCCTGCGCTCCCTTTCCCTGCTTCTGTGGGCAGCTAAGCGAAGTCAGTCTATCAGCAACTGTGTGCATCTTTGTGAGGCTTTGCCGGCCACTAAGAGTGTGCCCATGCTGCTCCACACTGTCAGCTCTTTCTTACCTGGTATCTCTCACAACTCTCACTGCTCTCACAGACTCTCAGGTAACTTCCTGTTTCCTCTATCACAGAGCTTTCTTTTCCTGTTTTCTATCTTGCTGTCATCTGCTTTCGTTTAAGATTTAGCATCGTCAGGAAAAATGCAGTATGCATGTTTTTATAAGGACACTGTTTCTTTTCATTCCAGACTACCAAATGAAGTACTGAGAGCACTGATGGAAACACTCGCTCAGTTCATTCATGCTTTATTCATGGATTCAATTAAAGAGTGTTAGTTCACCCAAAAATGAAAATTCTGTCATTAATTACTCACCCTCATGTCGCTCCAAACCCGTAAGACCTTTGTTCATCTTCGGAACACAAATTATGATATTTTTTATGAAATCCAAGAGCTATCTGGCCTCCAGTAGACTGAAACACAATTACCACTTGCATCGACTTTATTCAACAATTTCTTTACTTCCATGTCAATCTCCTACACAGTTGACATTGTACCAGAGCCGGCCAATAATGGGTTGGCATTCTGACTTAGTACCTGGAAGTGCTGCACTGTGTGTGTACAACATCAACTGTGTAGGAGATTGACATGGAAGAGAAGAAATTGTTGAATAAAAGTCAGTAATTTTGTTTGTTTTTGCACAAGAAAAGTATTCTCATCGCTTCATAAAATTAAGGTTGAACCACTGCAGTCACGTTGACTATTTTAACAATGTCTTTAGTACCTTTCTGCCCTTGAAAGTGGTAATTGCAGTCTATTGGAGGCCAGATAGCTCACGGATTTCATCAGAAATATCTTAATATCTTAAAGAACGACATGAGGGTGAGTAATTAATGACAGAATTTAAATTTTTGGGTAAACTAACTGTGGCGACCAGGGCGGGCGAGAGCCGTCGCTCCTCCGTTTATGCTTCCGGAGCTCCTCCGTGAGAGACTAAAGGCCGGTGCGCCTCCCAGGTGGAGCTCATTAACTCTCGCGCCACCGGCCTCGCGCCGTTCCCTCACAGCTCTCGCCCGCCCTGGTCGCCACACTAACCCTTTAAGCATGTGGAGCATCTAGAAACTTTAGCGTGTTTGCAGAAGCATGCAAACTGTGTAGACAACCAATAAGTTTGAATTCCTCGCAAAGCACATGAAAAACTGCAAATAATTTGATACAACTCTTTTACTTTATTTCCATTAAAAAAAGAAAGGTTTTCCATTAGTGCCCTCAGAACTGCCTGTAGCAAACTTCAATTATTACACTTTGTCCCTGTTTGTATGGATATAAATAGAATGGACAATATATCATTTTTTTTTCTCTTGTCAGCTCTTATAAGCATGGCGATTGTATCAGGTGAAGTATTGCTGACAGTGTGTCTGTTTGTCTGCTAGACGTGGAGGAGTGTCAGCTGTCAGAATGTGAGATGGGGGATGGAGACAGTCCTCTGCCCCGCAGCAGTAGCACCTCTGACATCACGCAGCAGATCAACGACACCTTCCCAGGTACCAACACAATCACATACACTACACATATTAATATACTGATAGCTGAAGGGATTTGCAGAAAGTAAAACACCTTTGCATTAACTTGTACCTGGACTTTAAACTTTATTATA
The DNA here is from genome assembly GCF_018812025.1 of Megalobrama amblycephala. Lineage (NCBI taxonomy): Eukaryota > Metazoa > Chordata > Actinopteri > Cypriniformes > Xenocyprididae > Megalobrama > Megalobrama amblycephala. The sequence goes on along the minus strand of NC_063048.1, from coordinate 7,334,537 downwards.
TCTCCAAGGTAGTAATATACTACTAATATAATACATATATTGCTATTGTAATGCAACTGCACTATAAAATAAATGTAAATGTAAAAATTATTATTTCATAAATATAATATAATATTATTTTTTATAGTAAAATACATTACTTGTGTCTTGCAAAAGTTAAACCCTCTTGTAACTTTTTATATCTAGTTTACAAATCACATGAACACAGTGCTGCGCTTCGCTTTGGAACATACGGCGCAATAGACTTATTTCATTAAATCACAGCCTTTTGTAATTTGATTATAGATGATCATGAGGCTCTATTGTGTTATTAACACCTTTTATGTTATTATGAGAAGTGTAAAAAAAAAAAAAATGGTTCATTATGAATATGTGGTGGACTGCATCGGTAGCTTTACTGACATCAGTGATACTGCCTTCATTCTTAGTTCTTAGCAAAAAATGCCATTAAACAAATAATGTGAAAATATAAAAAAAGACATTTGATTGTTCGCACAGTCATCATATTGGCCAGTGCAATATAAACTTAGAATTAGTCTCTTTTAGAAATCAAAGGTAGTGTGATTTCTAATATGTGGGATATATGAATGTAATGCAGGTCAGAAGAGAGATGAGTCTGCGGATACGGGCAGAACGTCTGTGTCAGAGAGCAGCTCTACAGGGAAAAGAGAGAGCGACGCTCCCACAGTCAGTAACATCTCGTTGGCATTGTTTAATTAAATGATTCTTCACATGCAAGTTTCATTGAGGTTTTGTGGATATTGTCAGATTCTGATCCGGCGGAGCAGCAGTCCAGCAGATCTGGATTATCCAGCAGATGGAGCGCAAACATTCCTGAAAATTAAACTGCGTGAGAAAAGTAAGCGCTGTCCCACAATCACTCATGGCATCCTTCTATTGCTCTTCTTTAAAGAGGATATGTATATCTTTCTTGCTTTCTTTTTTGCTTGCTTGTACCTGTTTACCTCAATACCTGAAAACTAGGGATGCTCATAATTAACTTATTAATTAACTGTTAACCGACAGTAAGAATTTTGACCGATTAATACTAAACAGTTTAAAAAAGTAATTTGTCATTTTTCAAGATCTTTGGAAAACGTTTGCTGCATGGTTAAATTTAGAGCTTTTGAGAGAAAAAAAATGTGTAAAAATGGTGTATAAGTCACATTTTATTATTGCATTAATGTAAAATACTGGTAAATAAAGCTAAATGTTTACAAACATTATAAACATTATGAACATTATAGGCTATTTTAGTTTCCCTCACTCCACAACAAATCCTTTCAGTTTAACTGTATTCGGAACAGAACAAGATTTAAAAATAAAAGTAGCCATATAAAAGTAGAAGCTATATAAATGTCAAGCCAAAACAAATTCATTTAAAGCGAAACTGAAACAGAAACCAGTGTTGGGCTCATGTTCGTTTTTTTTTAAGAAACTTGTGTGCTCAATTGAGGTGGATAATTTTTATTTATTTTTTTCGATAAGAAGACATGCACATAAACTACTACGGAAACACATTTACTGACTAAATCCCTTGATGCGAACAAAAAAACTCACATGACTTTGCCTCAACAGTGGATGTGATTGGTTAACTGGACTAACCAGCAGACCAATTTCATTGCACAGTATCTCAAATGTTGGTTTGATCGTTCTGATCAACTGATCAAATGCCTGAGCCAAAGTCTGTCATCAAAATGAATTGGTTGAATTACCTCCCAGAAGCATCTCGCATGATTGCATCCCCAAACAACGTAAGATCAGTACAGATACAGATACAGGTACAGTACAGATATAAATATTGCTCCAGTAAAAGATTTAAGTTCTCCTTTTCAATTTTACTTGTACAAAAGTAAGTTAAGTACAAAAGTTTCAAGTATTAAGTACATTTCTTAAGATGAGTTTCATTTACAATAATCAATCCTAAAATCCTTACTTTTTGCCCCATCATTTGCACACGTTCTTGGCTCATTTTGAGTTAGACTTGTAAATTTGGTTAACTAGAGACTTGCTCTGAACGGATCACTGAATCAGTGAGTTGTAGAAACAGCTGCAATTTTCGAACCGGTTTAACAGGTTCCTCAAAAAGAATCAGTTTGTTCACGCATTGGACACTGCTATTGTGTCTTGGAGGACATGATGATTTCTTCAGGTAAAAAAAACAAACAAAAAAAAACAAAACAAGTAATGATATGTTTTTATGAAATGTAGTGGAGTAAAAAGTACGATATTATGCTTTGAAATGTTTCTCAAAATAAAAATACTCCAGCAAAATACAGATACTTGAAAAATATACTGAAGTACAGTAACATACTTTTCTTACTGTCCACCACTGATGCGCATAAACTAACTTTTACTGAATAAATCCATCCATGCGTAACAAAATTTATTACATATAATTTTGCACCAATTTCCCAAGAAGTGATGATTTTGTTCTCTTGAACACATGGGATGGAAACGGTGCTTTATTTGCAAATGTTTTATGTTAAGTTAAATTCGCAACAATGGATGGAAACATAGCTACTGATACAGTAGGGATCAAAATAGAGCAAATCGCTTTTTGAAAGTATCTTGATGTTTCAAATAACGATCATATCAATTACATTGTTACACCAGTAGGTGGCGACAAGTGACTGTTAAAAATTTAATCACTGAATCATTCATTCAAGAGGTTTAAAAGTGCTGATTCATCCAGTAATGAAACAATTGAAGTCTTTATAAGTGAGTCAATGAATCATTCATTCAAACCATTTAAAAAAAAAATCAATTAAATATTTTTAAATAGACTGCAGCAATTAACATTTTGTCAGAATCTCTAGTAAATTGCATGTTATTATGTTTTTGTCTGTTCAGAATCGTGGGAGAGCAAAAAAATTGTGTATAGTGAAAAAAATCAATAGGAACGACTTTCTGTTATAAATAATTACCAATATTAACACAATGAATGCATTAACTAATAACTAATATAAATGTCACACTTGTCAGGTGAGAGTGTGAGCAGTGAGACGTCTAATGGCTATCTGAACGATGCTGAAGTGGGTCTGCTGACGTGGCATGCGGTTGAGGAGGAGCCGGACTCTCCCTCTACTCATGACATGAGCATGAGTGTTACCGCGGATACAGTGAGCCAGAGGAGCCTCCTGCTCAGCCACACTGAAGCACTGGCAGGTACCAAAACCCTCTGATCCCTGATCCCGCCACACTACTCATCTGTTCAGGTGTCCCATCTGTGTTCCTACAGTACCACTGTAATGTCAGTGCAAGTTCTGTCACATGACTTACTGTTTGTCAGCCTCTGTGTTTGAAAGTTGTGTTGTTCTTAATGTGTTTGTTATTGTCTCCCATTACTGGTGTCAGTATCTATTATGTGAGGAGGTGATAGCAGTACGGCATATGATATAAAGAACAGTCTGGGCTAAATACAGCAACATCTGTGGAATTCTGTCATTGATTGTACTGAGTTTCAACACTCAACACTCAACACTCAGCACATAAACTGGAAGTCTATGAGCACCAGAATAAACATTACAAATATACAGTGCCTTTCGAAAGCTCTGTTCGATTTTTTTCAAGAGAAATTATTTCTTTTATTCAGCAAGAACATTAAATTGGTCAAAAGTGACATTAAAGACTGTTACATTGATACAAAAGATTTATGTTTAAAATAAACGCTGTTCTTTTTAACTCTCTATTCATCAACATATCCTGAAAAAAAGTGCTTTACATTTTCCACAAAAATATTAAGAAATGTTTCTTGAGCACCAAATCACATCTTTGATCAAGTAATTGAATCAAATATATATAAAGTACTGTGCAAAAGCCTTAGGCACGTCAGTATTTTCACCCCCCAAAAAAGGTTTTAAGCTAGTTATTTATATCTTTTGCTGTGTCAGTAGAAAATATCAGTTCGCATTTCCAAACATTCATTTTGCCATTAATTTTAATAATCATGTGAGATTTTTGTGTCCACAAGGAGTCTGACAACAGCTGGTGCTCCACACGGAGATCTGATCTCACCTAGGGCTTCACGATTTATCGCGATAAAATCGCACGCGATATGGCAAAGGCTGTGATTATTTAATGCGTGGCTTGTCAGAGCTTTACGGCTCTGTGATCAGTAGTAAATGCTTCTCCATCTGAAAGCCAGAGGGTGCTCTTGCGCAGAAAATCAAAATATGCCCTGTAGCAGAAGAAGATAAAACGCGCTGTAGCTGAATAAACAGAAGATTGAAATGCTTTGATTAATTAAACATGACTAATAAACACACAGCTGCCGTATTCTGTGTAAGAAGCCACATCATCTCACAGAAGGATGCTCAACTGTCTTTATGAAGTGAGTTTGGAGTAAAAACATGTTATTAAATGTTGTCTTTTGTTAAACAAGATGTTAAGAAATGCTTCTTGTGTCTGAAAAGATATTTGACGCATGTTGCTTTTTCAAATGTATGTTATAAGCGACTCAAACTCGCAGTGCTTTCAGATGGATTAGCATTTGGAGCCATACTTCATTGACAAGCTGCACAAAAAAAAATAATCGCAGCCTTTGCGATTTCATAATCGCACTAAGAATCGCGTTTAAGCGATAATCGCGTTCAAGTTCAATGTTATTTTCATATCGTGCGATATATCGTGCAGCCCTAATCTCACCTTCATTGAGTCTGTCTGTGACTACATGAAGAAACAGATGAAACTGAAGGGGCTCGCACACCAGACGCAAAGCTCAGCACCGCGACACGTCTTTAAAATTCGAACGCATTGTTTTCTATTGTTTTCTGAGTCGTAGCTGGGAGCCATGGACAGGCGCCGAATGTAGCCACCGGTGTGCGTACACTCATAGAAAACAATGTGTTAGAATTTTAAAGAGGTGTTGCGGCGCTGAGCTTCGCGTCGGGTGTGTGAGCCCCTTAAGACAAACTAAATCCAGAAGAACTGTGGCCGTGTCTCCAAGACGCTTGAAGAATCCGACCTGCAAAGATACAGTTCTGTAAAGAGTTTTAAGCATTTGTGTAAAAATGCTGTAAAGTGAGGATGCTTTCAAAAATTCATTAAAACATTTTTTATCCAGGTCATACCTGCAGACTAGTCACTTTTCGGTGAAATTTACTGTTTTGAATCAAAATATGTACTTTATGTGAATCGTGTAGATCCGAAGAGTTTTTTTTTTTTTTTTTTTCTCGGAGGGTGAATTTGCAGGCACAATAAACCTCACAAGAATCGAAAATGGGCTACTTTCCCATAAACTGCAGACCATATACGTCTCGAGCTGTCGTGATCTTTCTTGGCGCTCTGTGGTGTGACTGACACATCGCTGTAGTGCTTCAGTCCACACAGAGCGCACGTGAACTGATCTCTTGGAGACACGGCCACAGTTCTTCTGGATTTGTTTGTCTCAGTTTCATCTGTTTCTTCATGTAATCACAGACAGACTCGATGATGGTAACATCAGATCTCCATGTGGAGCACCAGACTCCTTGTGTATTCAAAAATCTCACTGGATTATAAAAATGAAATGTGAACTGATATTTCCTACTGACACACTACAGCAAAATATATAATAACTGGCTTAAAACCTTTTTTGTGGGGTGAAAATACTGACGTGCCTAAGACTTTTGCACAGTACTGTCTAAGTCTACATATATATATATATATATATATAAAATGTGTGTGTATTTTTATATAATTCACTTTACTCTTCATAGACGTCCATTGTAAGTGTGTTATTGTAAATTAATTTAGTTTATTTTTAAAACTGAGGTACCATTTGAAATGGTTTCTGTGGTAGTTTACAGCATACCACAGACTCTGTGAATAGAGAGATGTATTTAACCCAGAACATTCTTTTAAATCAGTGGTTCTTAACCTGAGGCCCGGGGCTCCACTAGAGGGCCTGAGCAAACTCCCAAGGAACCTAAAGATGACTTATCTCTCTACTGTTAAGACCTCTGTGGTCAAAATAAACAATAAGCAATTGCTTTTTTCATATAAATATTTTTCCCCATTCATTTGGTGTCATTTTGGTGACAGTGTGACTAGTTTAAGACCATTTTCTAATTATTATATCCACAATTTGTGTGTGTTCATATAGGAAGTGTTACAAAAGTTTTGTACCATTTAAGATGAAGTGAAACATTTTGAAAATTCAAAATGGAAAATGTTTCGGTCTAAAAATTACCGAAGATCACCAGAGGGTTAAAATTTTGTAAAATAAGAAAAAAAATTTAAAATATGCTAAAACAACTAAAAATATTATTATTTTAATAACCCCCTCAACACCAGTTTTGGTCTTGGAAAGCCTGGATATATGAGGAACCGTAATAAATTATATTGTAGACCTGAAAGGATGTGTAAATTATAGTAAAATTCTAAAACTAAATGGATATCATTTTTTTCTAGTTCATTGGGTTGAAATTGTGAGTGTATATATATATATATATATATATATATATATATATATATATATATATATATATATATATATATATATATATATTTAAATCATTATCCTTAATTCTTGGAGTTTTTTTGCCTTGGAGTTAAAAGGGTGGAGAACCACTGCTTTAAATCATCCTGACGTCTGCTACTGATTATTAGATAATGCTTTCATGATCAGTTGTTGTGCTTCAGTGTCTTTAAGTGTGTTTGGTTTCCCTGTTTGTGTGAAATGTGATTCCACCACCACCCTGCCATCCATCATTGTGTTGTGTGTATGTGTAGGGTCTGATTGTGCAGCCCCTCCTCAATGTCCCCCAGTGTCTCCGGCTCTCCTCGTGCCTCATGGCTGCTGTGAGGGCCCTCAGCTCCTGGAGGATGCCATGAATATGCCTCACCATCTGGGTATTGCACTCATCCTCTCAACCTCCCTCAGACCAAACTCATCTTCTGTACTTCACTCTATCTCCATCCCTCAAAGGCAACATTTTTCCAAACCTTTTCATAGGTGACTTTCTTCTAAGACAACATCTTCGCCAAAATTAAATTTCATAAATAGCAGATTTGAAATGCTATTCGTGGAAAGGAACATGGCATTAGCACAACCATGATACTGTGGTGTAAATGCAAAAATCACATGCAGTTATTGGATGCTCCATGTGTAATTAGAATGAAATATTTTCAGAATTTTTTCAGTATTGCATGAGGTACACTGAAAAACATTGGTCTAGCATTAACATTGAAACTGTTTTCACTCAGAAATTGCTTGTAAATTTCACATTTTCAAATTAAAGACTGAAATAAATGTAAAATTTTAAATCAGAGACTGAAATAGTTTTTTTTAAATGAAAACATACTCCACTATATATATATATATATATATATATATATATATATATATATATATATATATATATATATATATATATATATATATATATATATATTACAAATTGAAAAAATCTTTTTTTACTAAAATTTGGTTCAATAATAACTGAACCAACTATATACAGTATTTCTTTCCTTTAACATGTTGTAATTTAAGGGGATTTAAAAAAAAAAAAAAAAAAACTAAATATGTATCTCTAACTTATTCACCATTTATCATTTGTAATACAATCTTTTAACCACTAGAGGACTGTGGTTTATATGTTTATAAACATATAAACATGGCTGTGTGTTCCCTAGTTGCTGGGAACTTTGGATTCCCTTATAATTAGTTACTTGCATTTGGATATATATTTAGATATTATTAAATACTTTTGTTAAAGTTAAGATTTTTATGTTGATTTGAAGTGTACTTTTTTGCATTAGTTAAATCTGGACACAAAAAAAGCGTTTTGTTACTCATACTTGCTACATGTAATAGCTTTATCAGTCAAAGAAAATAAATCAGAATCAGTATTGACTCAATATCGACCACGGCTATATTTCAAAATATATAATTGAGTGTTAAATACCATGAACAGAGGCATGGTCTGAAAAACTCTGCAACAGAAATCAATCAGCGATTGATTCAGACAAATTCAGGTTTAAGTAGCTTTATAGTAAAAAGGCTTTACATTGCCAAAGTGTAGCACTCTGATACCATAGTGTTGAGCATTGTCAGCTCAATGGTGTAATCAGTTTATATGATATACAAAAATTTCAGTGTGATGCCAAACCAATCCAATAGTGTTAACGCCAGCTCAAAATTCAGTATGAACACATGGGAGTCTAGCCTAATGGTACACAACTTATAAAGGATCGTGTTTTTTTTTTTGTTGTTTTTTTCAACGCACATACTTCATATACGGAAAAACGGAAGCTTAAACACTCTTGTTTGACGCACAAACCATTTAAGGTTTCTTCTCTCGCTTCAAGCAAGTACCATTGAGCTGCGTTGACTATATTTCTTGTGTATAATGTTGTGTGTTTAATGCACTGTGTTTGTGTGTGTGATGAAATAGTTTATATGTTAGCTTCACAGCCCTCCTCCATATTTACATCAGTGTTCGTATTCACGTATTCATTTTCGTTCATTCATTTCTCATGTAGTGGGCTGTACCATGACCTGTCTGAATACTCGATTCTGATTGGCTGGAAGGAGAGCATTAAAACCGTTTAATGCACATGTAGTTCCAAGCTTGTAATATAAATCAATGAGATCTTTATAACTGTATAGCAGATACTAACATAAAATACATATACAAATACATATCAGTCCTCACTCCATATCTGCCAATAATGTCTTAGAAAGATGATATTTAAATGAATAGTTTTATGATCAAAGCTCTATAGTTTTTAATCATATAATTCAATGCAATAGGCTTTATGCTGAAATGTAAAAAAAAAAAAAAAAAAGTGAAGCAACCTGTGTTATGAAAGTTTCTTGTGCATAACCTCCATACAATGATGATTAAGAAATGATCAAATAAATGTTCCTCCAAATCCAGATGGATCATATTTGATACTCACATTTAAAAAAAAAAAAATCTCAAAAATGTTGTATAGATAACCGAGTAAACATAAGTTGCTTCAGTCCAGTAAGTGTTCATCTTGAAATATTACTAACAATATAGAAGTTATTCTTATGTTTACTTTATAAAAATCAGTAAAGATTTCACCGCAAAAAGACACGTGAACCACGAGCTGAAGGGGGACGTTTTTACAATCATACTAAAAGTATAAATGTTACTTCCTGTAATGGACTCACTCTGTGTGCCTGCTCTTCCTAACAGATAGCAGTGAGTTTCTGGCTGATGATGTCAGCATCATCGCCGGTGGCAGTTTGACCGGTTGGCACGCCGACTCAGCCTTCGTTCTCTGGAGGAGAATCCTGGGGATTCTTGGTGATGTGAACAGCATCCGCTGTGGCCGCATCCACGCCAAGGTCTTCAGTTACCTCTATGAGCTCTGGCACAAGCTGGCCAAGGTGGGTTCCCTTCATTCCCTGCAGAGCCTTCTATACAGTTACCTTAAGAAACTAAATGCAAAAGATCTTGATGTCGAACTCTTGTTTACATGAACTCCTGTTTCAGATCAGAGATAATCTTGGGATCAGAGGGGATACAGACACAGCCATGGCCAGACCCTTGTTCATCCCTCCTCTTCGCATGCTGGCCTCCTGGCTCTTCAAGGTAACACGCATTCAAAATAGTCCATCAGGAACACTCTCTGAATTTTAGACTACAACTGTTTTGCCCTGTTTCACAAGTGATCAGCCAAGAAACATTACTGTTCACACCTGATTAGGGATGCACCGATACCAGTTTCTGTATCGGGCCCGGTACTGCGCTAGTGTACTCGTACTTGTACTCATTAAAAGGTTAGGGTTGGGGTTAGGTGGTTTAGTTCTTTGAAGTAAATGTATCTAATTAACAGAATATTCACACTGTAGCTGGTGTGTTTGAGCTGATAAGCAAAACACAATCGCATCCCTTTTTCACAGACACCGCTGGAAACTAAGTCTGTAGTTCGATCAGATATGGCAATAGCAAAGAAAATAAAACGGAGCATAATTCTAATGTTAACTGACGGTAAAGAGAGAGGGAGAGAGAACTTCTGTTGCATGAATTTAATTGCTGCTCGTTCACTCAGCACACATGCGTCGTTTGGATTAAAACTAAATCGTATGTGAAGAAAAAACATGAACGGTTACTTGATTTATTTATAGCGAGTGTTTCCCTAAATTAGGAAGGCAGTACAGTAGCCACATGGTGTTTTCAAGAAGTTTTCTGTGCGCAAACATCCGAAGCCTGCACACAGAAAGCTGCCTGTCAGACAGTGCACAAATAGCCTATTACATCGAATTCTCTTCCATGTATGCTTGCACTTGAATGGACAAATTCACACAAAAATTATGTTAAAATGCCCGTATAGGTAAGTATCCTTGTGAAAAAACGTTGGTTATGTCACGTTGGATTCGTGCAGCTCTTAAAGTGACAGCAGCCTAATAAACCAATACATCTTGAAACAGCCCCTGAATGAAACAGCCCCTCCTAACTTTACTTTTATGAGTGTCTGCAGAGCTGTTACGAGACCTCTGTTGTGTTGCTGCTCTATTTAAAGATGTCTATCAATGCAAGCAAGTGTCATTTGGGGATTACTTGTCTTTCGAATATTTAGGTATTGTGTTAAAAGGTGCTCCTCGCATTCTACTTATAGTTATTTACAGGCCTCCAAAATACTCTCCAGCCTTTGTGGAGGATTTTACAGAACTGTTATCAGCAATTTCCTCAGAGTTTGACTGTTTTGTTATTACTGGGGACTTTAACATCCACATAGAAAATGCAGAATCCAATATGGCAAAAGAAATCATAACTGTTCTGAATACTTTTGATCTGACTCAGCATGTACATTGACCTACACACAATCGTGGACACACTCTAGATTTAATTATTAGTAAGGGTCTAAACATTTCATCCATTGTCATTAAGGATGTAGCGCTATCTGGTCATTTCTGTATTTTCTTTGAAATATTGATCTGTCAGATTCATAGTGAAATGCTCTCAGACAGCAAATGTTGTGAGTTTGCTTCCTTCTTCTCTGAGAAAATTAATAATATCAGAAAGGCGATCAGCACATCCTTGAGCTGCACTGGGGTAAAACAGATCAGATCACAACCTCAGAAAGTAGCTATTATGTCTGATTTCGAAGCAATTGATGGTAAAATTTTAAGAAACAGTACAGCACCTTAAAACATCAACCTGCGCCCTTGACACACTTCCCACATTTTTTCAAAAGAGTGTTTAAACTGTTTAGAAGCAGATCTCCTAGAAGTGGTAAATGCCTCACTTCTCTCTGGGACTTTTCCAAAATCCCTGAAAACTGCAGTTGTTAAGCCCCGCCTGAAAAAGAGCAATCTGGATAACACCATATTGAGCAACTACAGGCCAATCTCAAATCTTCCTTTCATAGGCAAGATCATTGAAAAAGTTGTTTTCAATCAGCTGAACAAGTTCTTAAGCTTGAATGGATACTTTGACAACTTTCAATCTGGTTTCCGACCGCATCACAGCACAGAGACAGCACTCATAAAGATAATAAATGATATTCGCCTAAACACAGATTCAGGTAAATTATCAGTGCTGGTTCTACTCGACCTCAGTGCCGCGTTTGACACTGTTGATCACAACATTCTTCTTGACAGGCTCGAAAACTGGGTTGGGCTTTCTGGGATGGTCCTTAAATGGTTCAGGTCATACTTAGAAGGGAGAGGTTATTATGAGAGTATCGGTGACTATAAGTCTGAGTGGACATCCATGACATGCGGAGTCCCTCAAGGTTCAATACTTGCACCCCTCCTGTTCAACCTATATATGCTGCCACTGAGCCAAATAATGAGAAAGAACCAAATTGCATATCACAGCTATGCAGATGACACCCAGATTTACCTAGCCCTCTCACCTAACGACTACAGCCCCATTGACTCCCTGTGCCAATGCATTGATGAAATTAAAAATTGGATGTGCCTAAACTTCCTTCAGTTAAACAAAGACAAAACTGAAGTCATTGCGTTTGGAAACAAAGACGAAGTTCTCAAAGTGAACACGTACCTTCACTCTAGGGGTCAAACAACTAAAAATCAAGTCAGGAACCTTGGTGTGATTCTGGAGTCAGACCTGAGTTTCAGTAGCCATGTAAAGACAATAACTAAATCAGCATATTATCATCTCAAAAATATTGCAAGAATTAGATGCTTTGTCTCCAGTCAAGACTTAGAGAAACTTGTTCATGCTTTCATCACCAGCAGGGTGGATTACTGTAATGGGCTCCTCACTGGCCTTCCCAAAAAGACCATAAGACAACTGCAGCTCGTACAGAACGCTTCTGCCAGGATACTGAGCATGAACACATCACACCAGTCCTCAGGTCCTTGCACTGGCTTCCAGTTGCATTTAGAATTGATTTTAAAGTACTGTTACTCGTTTATAAATCACTCAATGGTCTAGGACCCCAATACATTGCAGATATGCTCATAGAATATAAACCTAACAGATCACTCAGATCATCAGGATCAACACACTTAAAAATACCAAGGGTTCACTCAAAGCAGGGAGAGTCTGCTTTTAGCTGTTACGCCAGCCGCAGCTGGAACCAGCTTCCAGAAGAGATCAGGTGTGCTCCTACAGTAGCCACATTCAAATCCAGACTCAAAACACATCTTTTTATCTATGCATTTGCTGATTGAGCACTGTGCTGTGTCCGAACTGTTTGCACTTTATTTTATACGTATTATCTTTTTATTCTTTAAATTCCTTTTCCTGTTTTTATTTCATTTTTAATGTATTTTATATATTTTATGTATCATCTTGATTCTGACTTTTAATGCATTTTAAATATTGCGGTAAAATTCTCTGTTTTTACTGTTATTTCTATTCCTTATGTTCTATTTTTATTATTATTCTTTATGTAAAGCACTTTGAATTACCATTGTGTATGAAATGTGCTATACAAATAAAATTGCCTTGCCTTGACTGAATGACTTTTGTAACTTTAAAGGGTTAGTTCACCCAAAAATGAAAATTCTGTCATTTATTACTCACCCTCATGCCGTTCCACACCCGTAAGACCTACGTTAATCTTCAGAACACAAATTAAGATATTTTAGTTGAAATCCGATTGCTCCGTGATGCCTCCATAGGGAGCAATGGACACTTCCTCTCTCAAGATCCATAAAGGTACTAAAAACATATTTAAATCGGTTCATGTGAGTACAGTGGTTCAATATTAATATTATAAAGTGACCAGAATATTTTTGGAGCGCCAAAAAAAACTAAATAATGACTTATTTAGTGATGGCCGATTTCAAAACACTGCTTCAGGAAGCATCGGAGCACAGATGAATCAGTGTGTCGAATCAGCTGTTCGGAGCGCCAAAGTCACGTGATTTCAGCCGTTGGCGGCATGGTTGGCGGTTTGACACGCGATCTGAATCATGATTCGACACACCGATTCATTTATGCTCCGATGCTTCATGAAGCAGTGTTTTGAAATCGACCATCACTAAATAAGTCGTTATTTTGTTTTTTTGGCGCTCCAAAAATATTCTCGGCGCTTTATAATATTAATATTGAACCACTGTACTCACATGAACTGATTTAAATATGTTTTTAGTACATTTATGGATCTTGAGAGAGGAAGTGTCCATTGCTCCCTATGGAGGCCTCACAGAGCCATCGGATTTCAACTAAAATATCTTAATTTGTGTTCTGAAGATGAATGAAGGTCTTACGGGTGTAGAACGGCATGAGGGCGAGTAATAAATGACAGAATTTTCATTTTTGGGTGAACTAACCCTTTAATTTATTAATCTAGATTTTTTTTACCAGAAAAAAAAATCTTATAATTTAGCCCTACTAGAGCAGCTCTAAATATTCACTGTGCTATTAAATTAAATGGGTCATGAAGTGCATTGTTTTATAATGTTTCCTGCGGTGCACTTATATGTTTAGGGTATATTCACACCAGGAAAGTCTGCTAGTTCACTTGCTTTGGTCCAAATACAATGTTGATTTTTTTTTTTTTTTTTTGTTTGGTGTGTTTCACTTTCACACTTCCCTTTTTGCAAGTGAACCAAAATTTGTAAACAAAACCACAGGTGTGCTAAGAACCGTATCAGAGTTTGTTTGGAACAGGACCGAGACCACCTCTTCAGCTGGGTCTCGGTACGGTTGTTTGGTCCGCACCCGAGTGCGATTGCTGTATTCACTACTGCCCAAAATACCCGCACCAAGGGGGAAACGAACTTGAGTTCCATTCAATCGATCCAAACAAGACAGCTGTGAATACACCCTTAGTATGCTTTTTATTAGCATATCGTACTAGCGGCATGTTTTCCTGTATGTAATTGTTTTGAATAGGAAGGATATATTGAATACCGAACGACCTGTGATGTGTGTTTAGGCTACCATGCTGCCGTCAGAATTCAAGGCTGGGAAGCTACAGGCGTATAAGCTGATCTGTGAGATGATGACGAAACATCAAGACGTGCTGCCCAACAGTGACTTCCTGGTGCACCTCTACCACGTCATGCACAAAGGCTTCACCAGCGACGATCAGGTACAACTGATTCTGCATGTATGCATTTATTAAACCTACTTAGGTTCTATTTCTGTTTGTTGAATTATGGCGTATAACATCACATAATAAAGAGTCGTGCTGCTAAAAGCCACCTCTGTCAAAAATGATATAATGATGTTGAGCGAATGCTCTCCGCACATAGTATGTGTTCATCAAATTCTTTCACTTTAAATCCACTAAATCCCAGTGTCAGCCCATTCAGAAATACCGGTGCATTGGCAGAAACTGCTAAACGCCACTTCCCTTTGTCAGCAAAAGCCTCTAACTCCACAGAAGAACCAATCGGAAGACGCGAATCAAATCATATAATTTCTAGATGAATGACGGTGTGCGTATGAGCCGGCTTTCAATTGTCGAGCTGGAAGTTTTTAATCATGTTTTGTATGTACAGTGGCACTCATTTCGCGAGTAGCAAGAAAACACAACTGTGTTCCTTTTGCTGCTGTAAAACTGACAGAAACAGACGTTTACTATTTATTGTTGTCCAAAGAGGTGGACTTAGGGGGAAAAAAAGTGTTACATATCAATGAATTGACTAAAGTGACATTTTTGAAAATAAGGTATTTTATTTTCAAAATTATAAACTGACTAATAACCTTTCCATTGCCGTTAAAGTGAAGTTAATGGACCTAAACATAGGAGCCTGTTAAAAAAAAAAAAAAAAAAAAAAAGATAATTTAAAGGTGCCGTAGAACGTCTTTTGCCGTAGAACATCTTTTGAATGTGTCTGTGAAGTTTCAGCTCAAAATACCCCATAGATTTTTTTAATACATTTTTTTAACTGCCTATTTTGGGGCATCATTAAATATGAGCCGATTCAGGCTGTGGCCCCTTTAAATGCTCACGCTCCCCGCCCACGGAGCTTGCGCTTGCCTTAAACAGCATAAACAAAGTTCACACAGCTAATATAACCCTCAAAATGGATCTTAACAAGGTGTTCGTCATGCAGCATGTCTAATCGCGTAAGTATGGTATTTATTTGGATGTTTACAATTGATTCTGAATGAGTTTGATAGTGCTCCGTGGCTAAAGCTAACATTACACTGTTGGAGAGATTTATAAAGAATGAAGTTGTGTTTATGCATTATACAGACTGCAAGTGTTTAATAACCGATGGTAACTTTAACCACATTTAACAGTACATTAGCAACATGCTAACGAAACATTTAGAAAGACAATTTACAAATATCACTAAAAATATCATGATATCAATGATCATGTCAGTTATTATTGCTCCATCTGCCATTTTTCGCTGTTGTCCTTGCTTGCTTACCTAGTCTGATGATTCAGCTGTGCACATCCAGACGATAATACTGGCTGCCCTTGTCTAATGCCTTGAACATGGGCTGGCATATGCAAATATTGGGGGCGTACATATTAATGATCCCAACTGTTACGTAACAGTCGGTGTTATGTTGAGATTCGCCTGTTCTTCGGAGGTCTTTTAAACAAATGAGATTTATATAAGAAGGAGGAAGCAATGGTGTTTGAGACTCACTGCATGTCATTTCCATGTAATGAACTCTTGTTATTCATCTATGCCAAGGTAAATTCAATTTTTAATTCTAGGGCACCTTTAAAAGAAAATATGTCAGACAGACTTAGAGGTTTTTGCAATGGAACTCTTCAATTGAATATTAAAGAGATGAGAATATCAGAAAGGGACGTGACATAGGAGCTGCAAACTCCACATATAAATCTATAAATCATAATCATAACCAACAGTTCATCCAAGTGCTTTCACTAATAAAAGGTTTTAGACAAATTTGCGTCACTAACAAGTAAAGCTTGTTATACTTCTATTGAAAATACATTGCTTTAATTGTTTCCATTCTGCTTTTTTATAATCTGAAGGACAAGTTTGTTTTATTTGATTATTTTTAATATTTTTTTTTCTTGACAGCATGCCATCAATTCTACCTGTATATAACCTAAAATATTCTGTTAAAAAGAAAAACCTTCATGCATTTGACCACTAGATGGTGTAACAGTCTTTCTTGTGATGCAGTAAAGGCTCTCTAAAGCTCCATGATTCTGTAGATAATAAAATGCTTGAATCCTAAACATTCATAAAGAAGCATTATTGAATCATCAAAAGAGAGCAAGTCTGATCTGACTTTGACTAATATATGTTCAACATTTGTTTCATACTATAGGTTTAATATTATTTTATTTTTTGTTTATGGTTTTGATCATAATGCAGTGTAGTGAAATATGCTCAGATCTCCAGTGCTGTGTGTGTGCTGCCACTGCAGCCTGTAGACTGCGACACTCTTTGTGTGTGTTTGTTTTATTTGGTCTAGACAAAAAAAATAAGAGCTCCCTGAATGTGCAGACGCAGTGAAAATGCAATGGAGATTTTGAAAGTGTGAAAGTGCTTTGGGCCACTATTATGGATCTTTTTTAAGTGTAGATAATAGATTCCATTTGTGTCGCTCTTGGCTTGGAGCCTCACTCCAAATCCACATGGGGGCAGATTTAAAGCCCAGATAGAGCTCAGAGACAATAGGAATGGTAGTTTAGAAGTGTCTCTTTCTGTGGTTGTTTTACCACTCACTTTATGGAGCTTAATGTTCACTTCTTACACACCTCTGAAACAACTGTTCATGTTGACCGCAATACGGTTTCACAGCCACCTGCAAAAACTACTTGAATTGGCCAGAAATTCAATCACAGTTCTATACCAGTCAGTTCTTTTCTAGAGCATTGAAATATGAATAGCTGTTAAAATCAATAATAATGTACAATAGCATGAAATATACCTCTTGTTTTTTAAACACCAGTCAAAACTGTGGAAACACAGTCAGTGATGTAATTATTTTCTTTTCTAATCCTCCTCCAAAAAACAGATTTTACATGTGCAGTCCAGTCCTGTACGATGTGTAGATTCTGCTCTCCTGTTCTCTTGTTCTCTCTTGCACTAGTGCTACACTGTGTACAATGCACAGTCTTCTGCAACTGTTCCACATACTGGTCTTCTAGCAATAGCAAATTGTAAATTTACAGAGGGAGTTTAAAGGGTTAGTTCACCCAAAAATGAAAATTCTGTCATTGATTTCTCACCCTCATGTCGTTCCAAACCCGTAAGACTCTTGTTCATCTTCGGAACACAAATTAAGATCTTTTTGATGAAATCTTAGAGATTTTTGTCCCTCCATAGACGCTTTGTATGATGAACAGATCAAATTTAGGCTTTTACATGTAAACATTGATCAGTGAACATAAACAGAAGCTCAGCCGAACCTGAATAATGCACGAGAACAAACCTCTTCCGGAAGCTCAAACGTGCTGCGTCAAGCAAACCGGCTTGAGCTTCCGTTTCAGATTTCAGAAATTTCAGATTGTTCAGTAAACGAAAATAGTGACCAACTTTTCTTCTCTTTTGTGACATATCTGAGAGAAACAGCTCATCGAACAAGACAAAAAATTCAGGGTGGGATTTGATTTGACTGTGTGGTATAAAGTGGCTGTTACAAACTAAATAGACAGTTATTATATGTTATTGGAGGCGAAGGACTGAAACTCATCTGGCTCATATAAATTAAAAAATTATCTTTTTTTGATTGACGATTACAGCGGCACATATTTAAAAAGAAAAAACAAAGACCAGCACATAATAAGCAACATTCCATAAAAAATAAGAATTGTCTTTTATTATATCAGTAGTAAGTAGGGGTGTGACGAAAGCTCACGAGATGAGACAAGACACGAGATTAAGAAATCCTTGATGATGAAATGCATGACTAGAAAAATAGTTTGAAATGTTTTAACTGATCATCTTGTAATGAATGTCATTTCAGTTCTACTTGCTGAGTATGAATATTATCATATGCAGTTAGAGACAACAATACTCAAGCACTGTAAAAGGTTTTGCCACAAACTCAACTGACCGGCTTCTCTCCTGTATGATTTCCCATGAGTATCTTCAGACCTTACTGTACATGTTTTATGAGCTTTAACTATACTCCTTTCCACAAATTGATCATAGAAATAAAAACAGTATAAATAAAATTTAATAACACAGTTTTCTCTAATTGCAGACAATTAGAGTGCAACCATAATCAAAGTCATCAAATAGAGACCATTTTTTTTCAAGCATGATACAGAGCTAGCTGAGAGATGGTTACAACTACACAGTCCAGTGTAAGATAGCTTTCATATTGGGAGATATTTGCATGCATCAGGGAGCCGCTTTCAAAATGCAGGGTATTGAAATCGCGATTGAATGAGATTGTTTTACTTTCGCTTTTGATTTCGCAATTGCATGTACTCTGTGAACAGGGAGAGGCGGTGCCGAGCTCAAATTCTACAAGATCAGACATTTGTCAGGCGCTTCGGCTCTGTTGTGCAACGAATCCTCCGCCGTGCTCTTGACGGTCATCTCGTCCCTTACTCTCGTCACGTGATCCGTGAACTCTGATTCTGCAGCTTGATGGGATTAAAGCGACCGTTATACAACTGAATTAAATGGTTTTTATTTCTATAAAAAGCAAAACGACAGTGGAGGTGTAATGTAAACGTAGCGGTGGCAGTATTCTATCTTAATTTCACCCTCACACTCCATCATGGTAATATCACGAGACAGATTTTCACCTTGACGAGAAATCTTGTCAGTTTTAATCTCGCGAGATCTCGTCACACCCCTAGTAGTAAGTCACTGGTTCACAAATAGAATTTCAAGCGTATAATAACCTGCTGAGTGATTCACTCAGACAATTATTTATTTTGTTATATTTTATTGTTCAAAATGAGTTATCACTAGTGTTTATTTTACTGTAGAAAAAGGGACATGTATATACATCTATACAGGAACCCTAATCACACAGAAGCTGTAGCTAATGATTAAACCTTTCTTTGTGTGCCACTATAGGGAAAGTCAACAAATAAGAGCACTGCTAACAGGTGTTGGACTGCTGGCTGGATTTAGTATACACACTGACCATCAGCACATTGATTTTTACCTCCACCGTTTGGAGTCATATAAAGGTCACAAATTGAAGTATTTGTCCTAGCTGTGGCACATCTAGAGTCTTCAGGTGGATAGGACAAATTGCAGCGCTTTCACTCATGTATGCTGTACATATACATTTCCTTGCACTGCTCTGACACTTTAAAGCATTGGGCCATGTTGATTTGTCTCACACACACACACACACACACACACACACTGTAGATTCAGATTGTGCTTTCTGTATTTACCGCTGCATAATAGTCCCGCTTTGCAGAATTGCCGCTTCCTCCAAAATGCTCATTTTGGGTAATCACGCAGCAGTTTGGTGGCAGTTAATTACTACTGGTTGCTAAGCATTGCAAAGGTCAGTTATTGCAGAATGAGGGTAAGATGTCCCTGCAGATGCACCGCTTCCACCAATTTCACATCTCCCTCTCAGCAGGACTCTTTTTATGCAGCTAGGTTGGCTATATTGCTGTTTTTTTTTTCTTCTTCATCTGACAGTGTTTACAAAGGATTCAATTAAGGAAGATGAATGTAGCGGTTACAGAGCAGCCAAGCTTGTTTATGCATTTGTTTGTTTGTGCGCATGGCACAGTTGGTTTAAAGGAATTGATGTGAGAGAAACAGAAATAGTGATTTATTACACGTTTAAAGCATAAACTCTGAGTTACATAATGTTTCACACCTAACGGATAGATCCTCGAAATGTGGCATGTGAGTAACTTGAGTTTGAATCTGAGCTTGAGTCATTTCCAGAACCTTCTTTCTGTAGATAATTAGTTACTTTACTTAAATACATTTTTTTTAAAAACATCTGTACTCTATTAGAGTATGTTTTTTTCCACAATGTTACTCCAGTACATTTCATAAGAAAATAATAATAATGAAAAAAAAACATACAGTTTGTTACTTTAAATTGAAGTTCTGAGACACGATAGCAACGTCCGATTTGTTAACGAGCTGATTCTTTTCAATGAACCTGGTGAATCGGTTAACAAATCACACTAATTATTTGACTGATCCAAAAACTCACTGATTCAATGATCGAGTCAGATCAAGTCAGTGAAAAAGTTACTAAACTGTCCATGTCTTTCTGACACAAAATGTTCCAGGAGACCCTTGAAACTTGAGTCTATGGTGACTGATAGTGTGATTAATGTTATTAATGCTGAATTTTAGTATTGATTATTACATAATACATACATAATTACACATGTATTTATGTCTTGAGTTATTTGTGAACTTAGCAAGTTGTTTAAGCCTATTGCATTGAAATGTTTGAATGTGGACAATTGCCTGTAAACACATTTTGCCCCATGTGACATCTGTTTTTATATTGGAGCCTGTTACTATTTGTCACCACACAATCACACACTTTTTTTTTTTGTTTATTTATTTTATATACGGCATATTTCATTATTTTCACTTGTTTGCACCCTTGAATAATTAGTAACTTAAATTGATATTTAGTTTAAAGGGGACCTATTTTGCCCATTTTTACAAGATGTAAAATAAGTCTCTGATGTCCCCAGAGTGTGTATGTGAAGTTTTAGCTCAAAATACCTTGCAGATAATTTTTTATAGCATGTTAAAATTGCCACGTTTAGTGGTTGAGCAAAAACGAGCCGTTTCAGCGTGTGCCCTTTAAATGCAAATGAGCTGCTGTGATGGCCTAAGAGGGCGGAGCTTCAAGAGCTGATTCCCCGGTGACAGGATTCAGTCAGGACAGTCTATGGTCAGGACGCACTAGGGCTGGGCGATATATCGCATGCGATTCTCACGCACATTTCGTCAGTAAAGCCAGTTCCCTGATTACCGCTAAATCGCCATCACCTGCTTTCAAATGGAGCGGCATTTAATAGACAGAGCCGTAGTTCACTGATAAGCCACGCAAATATCGCGTTCATTATTGAAGGC
Organism: Megalobrama amblycephala; assembly: GCF_018812025.1. NCBI lineage: Eukaryota > Metazoa > Chordata > Actinopteri > Cypriniformes > Xenocyprididae > Megalobrama > Megalobrama amblycephala. The sequence continues at coordinate 7,313,173 of NC_063048.1, read as the reverse complement.
GATTCATCTGCGATATGAACGTGGCTTATCAGTGAACTACGGCTCTGTCTATTAAATGCCGCACCATTTGAAAGCAGGTGATGGCGATTTAGCGGTAATCAGGGAACCGGCTTTACTGACGAAATGCGCGTGAGAATCGCATGCGATATATCGCCCAGCCCTAGAACGCACTATAATGTTCGAAACTGCGAATGCTGCAGGTTTCGTTTCTTTTAGTTCAATTAGGGTTATAACTTGCATTGTCTTCTTTTTTATCCACTATATATTAGTACAAGCCTGTTGTACCGTCCGAATGATGGCCAAAACTATACAGAGTTTTATGACATTTATTGTACTTGACACAAAAGATGAAGCGTCCGTTTTCACTCTAGAAAATCACTGTAAGGGCTTAATAAAACACAGCAAGTGTGCATTAAAATATTATCCATAAACTCTCTCTTTTCCCTTGTATTATCATCACCAACATATATTACGAATAACAGAAACACTCGTTACAACTAACAGTAAACGAATATATAAAGACCGTATGCCTTTCGGGTGGTGCTTAATAAACTTTATACCTGTAAATAAACTCAGAACTGTAATAAAGTGCCCTCACCTTCATTACTGCCGTATCCAGTATCACTCTGGAGTCTTTAAGCTGGATCACGAACAGTTTTTACTTGTATATCCTCCTTGAGTAACACATTTTTAGCACATTCTCTGTTTTGTATTGTCCCTTTGTATTGATTCGTTCACTAACAGTCCGGTGTGAAATGATTCGCGCATACATAAATGAATTTCGACAGAACTGAGGGAGCATTTTCTGGAAAACCAAGTTAATCCACCTCGTTTAGGGAGTAAATGGGAGACATTCTCATCAGTGCAGCAATGGCGAACTGTGTAAACTCGCTGTGAAGTCGCTCAGGGCGGTTCTATGTTCAAACTGCGGTGTCTGTCAACATTCGTGGGCGGGGCCTGTGGCTAATGTGATGTCACACTGCCAGGGATCTGGAAACGGCTTGTTCTGAGACACTGCTTATGATTTATGAGGATTAAAAAAAAAGGATTTTAATCACTATAGGGTGGTTGTGTACACACTCTGCCAATAAACATTTATGTCCAAACACCATGCAAAAGTGAATTTTGCATAATAGGTCCCCTTTAATGCTTTAAAGTTTTGATAATACAATAAGAAAATTGATAATTTGCAGATCAGTACATATTCAATGTCGACAACCACTAATCTTCCTTATCGTAGTATGAAGTATATAAAATTGCAAAAAAGAGTACAGTTTAGACATTCTGTTAACTATAAGTAACTTTGCAACTACGTCTACTAGCATTCATTAGAGTATTAGTAGACTGTCTGTTTAAATCTGCTAACACTATATTTTGATACTCCACAACAGACATTCTACTGACAATAAGTAACTTAAGCACATGTCAACTTATTCTACTAACCATGTAGTTGCAAAGTTACTTATAGTTAGTAGAATGTCTAAAGTGGACTATCAAAATAGTGTAACGATATTTTATTAGTGTATCTGTTCCTACTCAATAATCTTGATTTGTGTACTTCATCCACAACTGTTCTACTGTCCTCCTGTTAAAGAGGACCTATTATGCCCCTTTTCACAAGATGAAATATAAGTCTCTGGTGTTCCCAAAATGTACCTGTGAAGTTTCAGCTCACAATACCCCACAGATCATTTATTACAGCTTGTCAAATGTGCCCCTATTTGAGTGGAAGCCAAAACACGCTGTTTTTGTATGTCCCTTTAAATGCAAATGAGTTCCTGCTCCCAGCCTGCTTTTGTAAAGAGGGTGGAGCCTCAATAGCTCGTGCATCAGTTGCTCAACAACAACAAAGCTGGAGAATCTCACGCAGTCAAAATGAGGATTGTCATTAATGGTGTTCAGCCTTACATTGTTCAAACCTTACAAAGTCAGACACTGATGGAGAGACTCAGGAAGAAGTTACTGGACGTTTCTGAATGGTTAGTAGATAAATTTATGTAGTTGCTTGGAGTTGATTCAACTCATCAACTAGCATTTGCAATCATGTTAATCTTTTGTGAAAAATTGAATTGACCCTCGTTTGTGAAGCAGTCCAGCGTAAAACGGCATGAAAACAACTCTTCTTCTCTAAAGCAGTCCTGTGAGATTTCCATTGAAAATAAAATAAATCCACTGCTCTCTTGTCTCCTCTGAGGCTGGGACACTTAATGGTGTTCTGTGCTTGTCTGTGCAGCCAACGACAGAACAGTTGACATGCTTTGCTCAAAATTTTGTCATGGCATTAGAACTGGTACACGTTGATGCTTGAGAAAACAAAATGACGGCGCCATGGGTGGAAATGTGCAAATTAAGGGGTGGTAATGTTATAATAAGATCCCATTCCTACGTCACAAGGGGAGCGAAATCTGAGCAGCTCATTTTTTTCACGTTTGCAGAGAACCAAAACAAAGTTACTGGGGGATCCTTTGTCACATTTTCTAGGTTGGTAGTTGCACCTGGGACCTGATTATAGCACATAAGCATGGAAAAAGTCAGATTTTCATGATATATGTCCCCTTTAAAGTGGCACACGAAATATCCTAAAACATTATCTTGTCTTTTTTGTCCCTTCTCCCTCTTGCTTTGGTTTGCTCAGGATGTGTTGAACACGATGATTAGGTGGTGCTCACCCCGTTTCTTCTTCCTGGGCCTGCCGGGCTTCAGCATGCTGGTTGGAGACTTCATCACCGCAGCTGCTCGCGTCCTCAACACGGACTCTTTTGAGGTACCTGCTGATGCTGCACAGTCCTGAAATAACTATATCCACATCTACACTACCTACAGAAGCACACAGCTTCATGCTGGTATCTTCTTCATTCATGTTCTTCTCAGGCTCCACGGATCGAGGCTCAGACAGTTCTTGGTTCGCTGGTGTGCTTCCCTAACCTGTATCAACAGATCCCATCTTTGCAGTCTGTTCCTGGATCTGAGGATATTTTAGTTGGCAACGAGGACATGAAGGTATGCTGTTATACAGGTGAACCAAATCCTGTAAATCTGAACCACCCAGGGTTTGGTACTAGGGTTGTGCACCACGACTAATTTCATTCATGTTTAAACTTTTAAAGTTTTGTAACTTTTGTAGTTTTGAAAAAGGTTTGACACTGCACTAAAATGTTGTAAATTGACACCAAAGCCATACATATTACATAATTTTTAATATCACTGCAATAAACCTATTACAAACTTAAACTGATACACATCATCATAAAATTGCAGGTTTTGGTATGTAAAAAAAAAATAATCCTAGAAAAATAATTTCAGATCTTTTTCCACCTTTGACTGCTTTAAATGCAAAAATCGCTGACGGCCCCAGATTATTGTTGTTCAGCATTCATTGCACATTAAAACGTCACACTCTTGCTTGATCTGGACAAACTGAGTATAGAAAGATTCCAGCCTCCAGCTGGAAGACTCTTTTAGTCCAAAAATGCTCATATCTGTACACATAAAAGTTTTTTAAAACTGTTTCATCATTTCAATTAATTTTCCACTGATTTACGCAATTCTCTTTCGTAAATAAACCCAGAGAAATGTTTTTACATGTGAATTTGTATGTGCACATTGTATTTTCATGCGATTTGGCTTACTTTCATAACAACACAGGATTGCATGAGAAATTCTAAGCAGGTGCAGTGATTCTTATAAAAGGCTCTAAATAACATATTTCAACAACATAATATGACCAAATTCCACATTAGATCACAATTGGAAGTTATTGCATACACTCGTTGGTGGTTTAAAGTGAGCAATCATATAAATTGTCGTATGTGGCTTGATGCTAATTATAGCTCTATATCATTTCATGATATATTTTATCAAAAGAAATTACATAAGTTCATAAGAAAAAGTTTTGTTTTCTAAAAAAATATATTTATAATAGGTGGATAAATGTATTTTAGGATTAAAACAATGTGAGTGGGCAGTCCATGTAATGCCAGAACAAAGGCTAATGGTGGCTGAATTAAAACAAAAGAATAATGAAGATTAGGTCTCATACCTGGCAGATGTGTGAGAGGTTTGTTGAGTGAGAACAGTAGAAACATGAATGGGGCAGTTTGCAACTCCAGACATAGACTGCTAGGGAGCTTATACAGGGGCAATATATTTTTATTAGCCTTCTCTAAAAACACATATGATATGGTCTAAGAAAATGTTTCATAGTTTTTGAGAAACTATTATTTTAAATGAAGCATGAGCAGACTTGTGGCTTCAGCTTCATTGTGTTTCTAAGTTGCTACACCACATCTTTAAAAATAAATAAATATATATATATATAATACAGTTAAGCTCAAAAGTTTACATACCCCTTGCAGAATCAGTGAAAATGTGAATTATTTTAACAAGATAAAAGGGATCATACAAAATGCATGTTGTTTTTTATGTAGTACTGTCCTAAGTAAGATATTTTGCATAACAGATGTTTACATATAGTCCACAAGACGAAAAAAAAATAGCTGAGTTTATTAAAATGGCCCCATTCAAAAGTTTGCGAACCCTTGATTCTTAAAGGTGATAGAGAGGATTTTTTCGTCGACTGAGAATCCAAAGACTTAGTGAGTTTTTCAAAGGAACGCCTCCCAAAACTCGTGCACGAGTATTGGAACACGAGTGTTTACCACCGGCATTCGCTGTGTCGTGTTAGTGGATTCATTATGTCGGACTCACCGCAGGTAACTCATAATCTGCAGTTGTTACTCCTGTCTCCTGACAAAAACATCGCATGTGGCGCCTGTAGAGTGTGGAAAGTTACTGGAGCGCACAGCCGCGCTCGTCTCTCACAAGGAACGTCATGGCAGTGATTGACAAGCCAGAGGGCCAATCGCGTAAACGATTGGCTGATGTTTTTAAGGCCCTACCTCGTGCACAGATGATGTATATTAATATTATTACTTTCAGTGCTCCTAATAAATAGTCTTTTATCAGTTAGTAAAGACAGTTTCAAGTAATATTGCAAAAATGTATAAAACAAAACATCCTCTTTAGCACCTTTAATACTGTGTGTGGTTACCTGGATGATCCATGACTGTTTTTTGTGATGGTAGTCTCTTGTTTGTTCTGAGCAGTTAAACTGAGCACTGTTCTTAAGAAAAGCATTGTTCTCCAGCATCTTTGCATATTTTAACCCTTTCCAGCAGTGACTGTATGATTTTGAGATCCATCTTTTTACACTGAGGAGAATTGAGGGACTCAAACACAACTATTAAAAAGGTTCAAACATTCACTGATGCTCCAGAAGAAAACGTTTTGAATTTGAATATCGAGGTAAATTGTACTTAATTTGTCTTCCAGGAAATGTGAAAATATCTTCTTTTGATTCTGAAAGGAAGTACTAAATGAAAAAATCTGATATTTAAACAAAATAAGAAAAATTTGGACTTCTTCATCCTGTTCAAAAGTTTTCACCCCCCGACTCTTAATGCATCGTGTTTTCTTCTGGAGCATCAGTGAATGTTTGAACCTTTTTAATAGTTGTGTTTGAGCCCCTCAGTCGTCCTCAGTGTGAGAAGATGGATCTAAAAATCATACAGTCACTGTTGGAAAGGGTTCAAATATGCAAACAATGCTTAAAAACTTAAGATTCTGCAAAACCTGGAGGATTTTTCTGAAGAACAGAGCTCAGTTTAACTGCTCAGGACAAACAAGGAACTCATGAACAACATCACAAAACAAAGAAACAGTAGTAAATCATCCAGGTAACCACACACAGTATTGAGATTCAAGGTTATGTAAACTTTTAAACGGGGTCGTTTTTATAAATTCAGCCATTTTTTTGCCTTGTGGATTATATGTAAAATATCTTACTCAGGACAGTGCTAAATAAAAAATAACATGCATTTTGAATGATCTCTCTTATTTTGTTAAAATTATTCACATTTTCAAAGATTCTGCAAGAGGTATGTAAACTTTTGAGCTCAACTGTATATATATATTCTTATTTTTTATGTTTGAGCTTATCTCCATATTAATAACAGTTTGAGTAATTTTGAGTCTTGAACTGTAATCTCTCAAGTGTTGGCTTTCTAGATATATGATGGTTATATGTCTATTCAGAATGACTTATGAGCAGCAACCTTTTAATTTTGGGTGTGTCTTTGATGTCCTATTTGCCAAAATGGGGTTTGCATTGAAAGGGCTTAATAATATATTAAAACAAAGAAAAGTCATGTAACAAACATATAAAAATTTTTAAGGAAAAAAGGGAAAAATAAAAACCTATCATTACCCGGCTGTATAAGTGTGCACACGCTTTTTAATGGTGCATGTTAATTTGGAATTAACCAATCACATTCAAATCCTTACTAAAACATAATAATAATCCTCCAGTCATTATTTAAGTGATTAACCCTGAATAGAAATCAGCTATTTCCGTAGGATTTTCTTAACGTCTTCCTGGTTGCGTGTTATTGGTTAAGCCATGGCCTACAAATAGCTTTCAAAGTATCTCGTGAAGAGGTGCCAATTAGGAGAAGGGTACAGAAGACTTTTTATAGCCATTGTATGATTATCCAACTTCTACCCGCATACATAAAACATTATGTACTATACACATAACTGGCTTGATTCATATTTTTGCCAAAATCATATCATCCAACTGTTAAAAGGCATCAAGGTGTAATAAACATGAACAGTATACATTTCTTGTTGCTTTGAAACACTGTGTATTTGTGAAAAGCACTTTACAAATTAAACTCACAAAACTGAAAACAACAGCCAGGATATTCCTGTAAATGTACATATTTTGTTCCACATAAAGTAGGTCATCTGGGTTTGAAAAAACATGATGAGTAAATTATGACATTTTTGGGTGAGCTTTTACTCAAAACGTCAGGCGTACACATGCATTACCCCATTCCTACCAACATCATCTAGGCATTACCAAAACCATGACCACAAAACTGAACCTTGGACCGTCTATTAGACTCATTAAGCTGCCAAATGGATTAGCATTAACTGTCTTTTTCATGCTCTCTGTCTGTAGGACTACCTTGTAAACATTCTTCTGAAGACTGCACGCAATGAGACATGTGAAGGAGCCAGGTAAAGCTCATTTTTGACATTTTATTTTGATCCTTTTCAAATGTGATGCATGATTACAACCATGCTGATCTGTTTTACCTTGCGAATGATTTGAATGGCTGAGTGTGTTTTGACCATGTTTTAGGTGTGTAGCGATCTGCAGTCTGGGGCTGTGGGTGTGTGAGGAGCTGAGACACACAGAAACCCACCATCAGGTGAAAGATGCAATTAACGTCCTGGGTGTCACTCTGAAGGTGATTATGTTTGATGTGTTCTTCACTCTGAAGTTGTATTAATCTGTCCTCCTAATCTGTATTGGTTGTATTAGCATGAGATTTGTAATCCACAAAAGTGAAGATAATAATGTACCAGTTTGAACTGTATCTCATTTTTCTGAAAGCAACCACAGATTCCAAAAATGAAGTGTGCGACTTTTGCATGTTTGTGACATGCAGCCTTCAGAAGAAAACCTTTTGTTTTTTCCTGTGTTTTATATGTACAAACACTCACCGGCCACTTTATTAGGTACACCTGTTCAACTTCTTGTAAAGCAAATATCTAATCAGCCAATCGCATGGCAGCAACTTGACATGGTCAAGACAATCTGCTGAAGTTCACACAGAGCATCAGAATGGGGTGATTTAAGTGACTTTGAATGTGGCTGTTGGTGCCAAACAGGCTGGTCTGAGGATTTCAGAAACCATCTATAGCAGTGGGATTCAATTGGCGGACCGCCGCCTGGTTCCGGACCTCGGCTTAGTTCCATCCGGACCGCGGGACATAATTGTGCCATTTTACCATTTCTACAGATTAAGGTGAGCAGCGCGTCAAAACAAAGGAGCGGATCACACCACAAACGCTCAGGGTCATTTACTGTAATGATCTTTCAGTGCCGCATCCTCTAATATTTTCATCTAGAGCCAAACACGCTTCATTCAAGCTCTTTCTGCTCCATGCACGTCACTTTCTCCCGATAAAGACGTAAGCGGTGCATTAAGCTGCAGATGACGCGGTTGTTTTAACAAGAGCAGAAACACGGTGAGCAGAAAAATACTTTTAGTCAACGTTGTTTTGCTAAAATGCTGCAGAAAACGAGAATGCAGCAAAATACAATTCCTATTTTTATCTGGCATACAGATGACTCTGACCGTTTAACTAAACAGGCATCTTTAGACGTTTTGTTTTTTTCCCATATTTAGCATTATTAATTAGCATTTTAAGAGCAAGCTCCGAAAACGGCAATAAAACCAAACTGGTGCAGCCTGGACCACAAAACATAATAAACATGCCCCAGCCAATAACCGACAAGAATGATTTTAAATGCGTGTTCATGACTGTTTCAGGAAGCACGGAGGGGAGGGGGAGGAGGAGGGAGGGTCTAGCTAGCCTCTGTTTTGTTTGACAACACTTCGAACATCAACAGGAAGTTACTCCACCCAGGATCACTTAGAGCACCTTTAACTTTAATTTGTGCTCATGATGAGAGTTTTGCTTATTAGACTATGTACTTTGTTTTTAGTAGTTTATTACAAAATATAAAAATGGCCCACACTTTTCTTAAGAGGTAAATTATGCACCCCCAGTTTGGTTATATGTTTTTCTCAGTCCCAAGGCCTTCTCTGTGCTGTTACACACACTGTAGGTGTCTAAATGTAAAAAAAAATAAATACATACAAATCGCCTGATACAGCATCTGACTGCTTTGGTTCTCGGGGCCAAGATTCTCATCTTTGATGACTATTTTGATAGTTTAAGATTTTTTTCTTTTTTCTTTTATAAAGTACTACTGCTACCCCGAAGGAAATGTATAACTGATCCAAAAAAGTATTGTCCGGACCACTGCTGGGAAGGAAATATAGAGACCAGACCTCTTGGAACTTTAACTGAATACCCCAGATCTCTAGGGTTTACAGAGAATGGTCAGAAAAAGAGAAAATATCCAGTGAGCGGCAGTTCTGTGGGCGAAAATGCCTTGTTGATGTCAGAGGAGAATGGCCAGACTGATTCCAGCTGATAGAAGGGCAACAATAACTCAAATAACCACTCGTTGCAACCAAGGTCTGCAGAAGAGCATCTCTGAACACACAACACATCGAACCTTGAAGCAGATGAGCTGTAGCAGCAGACCGGTGACACTCCTGTCAGCAAACTGAGGCTACAATTCACACAGGCTCACCAAAACTGGACAATAGAAGACTCGAAAAATGTTGCCTGGTCTGATTCCTGCTGCAACATTCAGGTGGTAGGGGCAGAATTTGGCGTAAACAACATGAAAGCATGGATCCATCCTGCCTTAAATCAACAGTTCAGGCTGCTGGTTGTGTGATGGTGTGAAGGATATTTTCTTGGCACACTTTAGGCCTCTTAGTGCCAATTTAGCATAATTTAAACGCCACAGCCTACCTGAGTATTGTTGCTGACCATGTCCATCCCTTTATGGCCGCAGTGTACCATCTTCTGATGTCTACATCCAGCAGGATAAAGCGACATGTCACAAAGCACAAATTATCTCAAACTTGTTTCTTGAACCTGACAGTGAGCTCATTATATGGCTTCCACAGTCACCAAATCTCAATCCATGTGCAGCCGACAAATCTGCAGCAACTACGTAATGCTCAATATGAAGCAAAATATCTGAGGAATGTTTCCAGCACCTTGTTGAATCGATGCCACGAATAATTAGGGCAGTTCTGAAGGCAAAGGAGGTCCAACCCAGTATGTTTGTATAAATTATGTTATATATTTATATATATATATATATATATATACAAATATAAACATCATGTTTTTGTAGAAAAGCTGTTTTGACAAGAGACATCAACCAGGAAGAAAACAAAAATGACAATAAATTAAACGATAATCAAAATAAATTTAAAATAAAAAGGCAATGGTATTTTTTGTAGAAAATTACTTCAGTATAACATAACATGTAAAGTTATCACAAATCTATGATTATATAAAATCCGAATGGTGTATTAATAAATTGCAGTATAGTTGGAAAGATTCTCTGAATTGTAGTTTTTGTAATTTGAAACCACTCATTCTAAAATGATACCTCCAAATTGAGTCTTCACATTCCCGTCCTCATGCAGCCGTAATTACGTCCTGTTCATGTTGACACACAGCAGGTCAGGCCAAAATAAAGCTTTGGCAAAGGAACAGGGTTTCCATCTCTAAAAGCATGTGCTGAACTGTTGGGAGTTTATGTGTGTTTTCGTCTCTTCTATTACTCTGAGAAAACACTCACTCTCTCACCTCAGATTCCACATGACTGAAGCCCAGAGCAAGAGAGAATTGTGGTTAGAGCAATAGACAGAATCCATTAACCTGGAATCCACTCAGAGATGTGTTTCTCTAGAATAAGTTAGTGCTAAATAGAAATAACAAACATCGACGTAGAAATGTCACAAATAATGGCATGTGTTTAAATCAGTGATGTATTATTTGCATTTTTTTCAGTCTCGTCTGATTTATCACAGGTCAGATTGCTAATATCGAATGGTGCTGACAAAAATGAAGGTCTCAGCTGTAAAACCTTATAAAAGAGTTTCTTAAGTTGCATATTTGATCTATTTAAACTACGAGTTATGATTTGAGAACAGGTGGTTTTATGTTAAGTGAGACGTAATTTGAAAGAATCAGTAAAACGAAATGTTTTATTTGAGTTAAAAACATTCCAGTAGTTTTCTGTGATCATTGTCAAAGTGTTGCTTTCATTATTTTTTTTTTTTTTTTTTTGAAAGAAGTCTCTTATACGGAAGAGGATTAGGGCCAAGCAATAATAAAAAAAATAAAACCATCTCGAGATTAAACTCGTTAAATTACGAGAAAAAAACTCGTTAAATTTCGAGAAAAAAGTCGAGATAAAATGTTGAGAATAAACTCATTAAATTATGACTTTATTCTCAACATTTTAATTTTATGAGTTTTTTCTCATAATTTAACAAATTTGTTCTCGTAATTTAACGACTTTTTTCTCATAATTTAACGAGTTTATTCTCAACATTTTATCTCGACTTTTTTCTCGAAATTTAACGAGTTTTTTCTCGTAATTTAACGAGTTTATTCTCAACATTTTATTTCAAGTTTTTTCTCGAAATTTAACGAGTTTTTTCTCAACATTTTATTTCGAGTTTTTTCTCGAAATTTAATGAGTTTTTTTCTCGAAATTTAACGAGTTTATTCTCAACATTTTATCTCGACTTTTTTCTCGAAATTTAATGACATTTTTCTCGTAATTTAATGAGTTCATTCTCAACATTTTATTTCGACTTTTTTCTCGAAATTTAACGAGTTTTTTCTCGTAATTTAACGAGTTTATTCTCAACATTTTATTTCGAGTTTTTTCTCGAAATTTAATGAGTTTTTTTCTCGAAATTTAACGAGTTTTTTCTCGTAATTTAACGAGTTTATTCTCAACATTTTATCTCGACTTTTTTCTCGAAATTTAACGAGTTTTTTCTCGTAATTTAACGAGTTTATTCTCAACATTTTATCTCGACTTTTTTCTCGAAATTTAATGACATTTTTCTCGTAATTTAATGAGTTCATTCTCAACATTTTATTTCGACTTTTTTCTCTAAATTTAACAACTTTAATCTCAAGATGGTTTTAATTTTTTATTATTGCTTGGCCCTAATCCTCTTCCGTATTCTTATACTCTCCAAGGCTGAATTTTTTAAATCACAAACACATTAACTGCAGTTATATTGTGGAATTTATTTATTTTTTTTCTATTTTAATATATTTTAAAATGTTATTTATTCTTTTAATGGCAAAGCTGAATTTACTCCAGTCTAGCTGCTCAAGAAATATTTTTTCTTATTATTAACATTATTAAATAGTTATTATTATTATTAATTTTGCTGCTTCATATTTTTTGTGGATTTTTTTTTTTTTTTTCAGGATTCTTTGATTGATTAATTTCTTCGATTAAAGTTTATAAAGCAAAATAGGTAAAGCCTCATCTACTTAGCTTTATATCAAATTCTGCATATAAGTAAGAATTATTAAATATATTTCTTCCTGATCATGTTCATTTAGTGAAAAACAGTAATTTCTGTTGTCTCTTTTGTCTTCCATTTTGCCTAGACTGTAACGCGAGTGTGAATGTGATTTTGTCTTTTAGTTTGGAAATAAGGTGGTGGCCAATGTGGCCTGTGACATCTTTCAGCTACTGATTTCTCACTGGCAGCACTTACAGAGGCTGGAGCTGTCCCTTCCCAAAAGAATTATAGAGGTATGAAGCATCTTCATCAGCTTGATGCATCTGTTGTTCGTATTGTGCAAGTGACGCCTGATTGATCTCTGCTTTTCCTCTGTTGTAGATTTTTGTAGCAACCATAGCATTTCTTCTGCCCAGTGCTGAACACTCAACAGTTGAGGCAGATAAAAAGGTAAGCAAAGCAGGACTGAGAGTCTTTATTTAGACCTCTGTTTGTGTAAGCGGTGTTGGACATGGGAATTCAGAATGAGCAGCACACGGCACTTTCAGTCAGCTCTCGGTTATTCTGTCTCTCTGCTCGTTGTTCCATCCTTCCTAACAGCTTGTCTTTGGCAGGTTTATTGATTGTTTTGTAGCGGTGTCATGAGTGTGCTAAATGAATGCTTTCTCCGTGTGTTCTAGTTAATGGTGTCTCTACTGCTGTGCCTGCTGGACTGGTGCATGGCCGTACCTCTCTCCATCCTACTGGAGCCCATCACTATGCCTGTGCTGGACGACCCCACCTCACAGAAAGCCCCTCTTCTCGACTACATTTACAGGGTGGGTACAGGCCTCGGGAACTTTCATTAGGGAAGAGATTACGATTTAAAAAAACAAAAAATTTTTTTTTTTTGCTGTGCTTGTTTGTAGGGATACACAATTTTGTGATTATATATCAATTTGGCTGTATAATAATAACAATAAATATAAAAATTACTAAATAAAAGCAATAAGAAATATTACTATTGTAGTATTTCACTCTAAAATAAAAACATTTTTTTATTTTACATTACTACTGCAAATATGTATGGCTGTCTTAATTAAAACAAACTCTAGTTTGATTGCTCTGTTAGTGTGGTTCATTTGAATAAGTAGAAATGCTGCCAATCCGAGCCCGGGTGTGCACTAAACCCCCTCCACTTCCAATGGAACTCTGATGAAATATGAACGCAGCATGGACCAAAAACATCTAAACGAACCAAAACCAGGACGTGATGTCACAAGATGCGACCCTAAAAAGGACAGAATGCTCAAGCATTCTCGTCATAGGAGCAACGTTGCCCATTACTGTTCGGTACAAGCACCGGAAACACTGTATCCTTGCAGAAGATCTTGGTTTTGTGCATAGCAGAGGAATTCCTTTACACATTTTATAAGCTCTTTACGAGTTTTTAGCTGGTAAAAATACCATCATTTGTACGCACATACAACAAGTGCATTTTTACAGGAGCCCTTAAAGTTTGTCTTTTGTTGACAAGCGCTTCTTATTACAAGTAGGAAGATGATTGGCGAGTGTTGTGTTCGCAAATGCACGTTATGGTGACCCGAACACAGAGCAGATGCAGAGATCGGGTGGAGCAGCATTTACTGTGAAACATCACACAGACAGATCATGAGCTGCTCATGTGGAAGTACACAGTGCCGCGTTTGTGCTGAAACACAGCACATATATGAGCAATATCACACGAGTGGACGTGCGGTATGGCTGTATATCAGCACAGCTGTGATTTGTAGGCCGAGTGCCGTAGGTGTGCTGATGTACAGCCATATCGCATGGCTATGAGTGTGATATTGCGTTTATACAACAGTTCGATGGCACAAGTGTTTAAATAAATAAGAAATAACAACGGAGTGTCTTTAAAACCCTCTTTTGTGCAGCACTACTTCCTTCTGCCACGGATTCAAATCTCAAGTTGACAGTTTGACCAAGCCTCCATTGAAACTCATTTTATTTTGTACAGTATTATTGAGAGCGAGAGAGAGAGAGATCGCTTGAGCAAGCATTACCTGAGTCTGATATAACATTCATTCTTCAGCTCGATGTCCATAATATTATATCTATTATAAAATTCCGTTTGAATATCCACTGAGGAACGCAATCTTTGTATTTGTCCTTTTTACAGTTAAGGGAATTTTCCATAACATACAGTGCTAAAACAACATACTTTGTTTACAAGTTTCTTTCTATTTAAAGGTCTCTTGAGACTGACTCATTCATTCATAAAGTTTGCCGCCATCTAATGGCGTATTAATGTAACTCAATCCACATTACGCACTAATGGACTCTTTCTCAATACCAAATGCAACATATTATTTATTATTAGCAGTATATACAAAAGCAAAATTTAGGTACAAAAGCAGTGCTCTACAGGATGCAAGTTAAATTAGCCCAATTCGATTTAGTCAGAAACAAGTAATAGATTAATAAGACCAAAGATTGCCCATTTTATGTGCCTTATGTTTAATCTCATGTTTAACCACTACAACAGCAAATCCCCAAAGCACTAGCCGAAATTAAGCTGTTCTCGGCGGGTACACGAGCACTGAATGGCCGCTGATGGCCTGGAGCTCGCATCTCCAAAAATGTCTAAACAAATTGTAAAATAGATGCTATAATTAAATATGAGTCACATATTTCAGGTCTAAACAATTACATTCTCACCTAAAAACTCTGCGTGGTACAACAAGTGTAGTATTTGTAAAAAAAAAAAATATGGTGAATTTGCTCCGCCGCCATGACAGTCGCTTCAAGCGGAGTGGTTCAAACGGTGTAAAGGTAGAAGTGCTGTTATCACTAGAATATCACACGGCTCTCAGATTCAAGAACCAGAAAGAACTGTTGTATAAATTTATTTAATTAATCACAGCCTTTATAATTTGATAATCGCACTAAGCCATATTGCAATTTTGGTTTTCTTTTGATTAATCGTGCAGCCCTACAAGAGTGACTGTTACTCGAGTTTGTTACTTGAAATTAAAGCAGAAATCTTTCAGTGTGTGTGTGCGCATGTTATGTTCTATTATAAATGCACTCGTCCCCTCGCCGCTCATATTTAGTCATCAGACACTAATGAGAGGGCATTGAGGGGCACAGAATAAATGAGATATTAGTCCCGGGCTGTTGTGCAGATGCAGACAGACACAGACCTTTGTGCAGATGTCATGCTCCCAGAAAAAAATGGCCAAATTATTTAAATGTCCCATTGTTGGATTGATAAGCTCACCAATGAATGCCAAACTCAAGAATTCAGTTCATCATCATATGAGAGAAAATGCACCTGCTGCAAAGGGGAAAAGGAAGAATAAATGTCCTTTGTTTTCCTCTGCACTCGTTTGACTGTTAATCATTTTCTGCTAGTTATTATATGCTCAGTGGGATTACTTTAATCTCCCATTTGTCAGAGCTGAATAGCATCTAACACGAGCACATGTACATAACCCTCACCAGGACAGCACACCAATACTCTTGTTTTCGAGTGTCATGTCTCAGTTAAGAACAAGAAATTATGATTAGCATCTCAAGCTTATAGTACTACTCAAATAGTAATTGATGAAAACTGTCCTTTAAGGTTCAAGTGCCACTTAAAAAAAAATTATAAACTAATGAAAATCACACTGAATCCTCAGAACCAGCGAATCGTTAACATTTTCCTGAATTTGTTTTGTTTTTCTCTCCTTTCGTCACTAAGTGATGGCTTTATACTACGTCAGTTTGATTTTCTACTTTATCTTACAGGAAAAGCAATCAGTTTATGGCTGAGGTATCTCCACAGTCAGTATGTGAGGGACAGAAGTTAAGTTGGTTGTACCTTAGTCAAGTCAAGTCACCTTTATTTATAGTGCTTACAATATGGATAGTTTCAAAGCAGCTTTATAGAAATAAACAGGAATCAACAGGATTAAATCAGCAAATAAAACAGGGCTGTCTTCATCAAGCTCAATTCGATTTAAGTTATTTCTCATCCAGTAGTCAGTGTAGTCAAACTGATATTATTACTGAATATACTGTATGTGTCGTTTAAACCCCACCTAAGCGAGCCAAGCCGGTTGCAAAGTACCTTAGTGTTGGAAACATTGAAAATCCAATTTAAAAAAAAAAAAATCTAGTGGTCAAAAAGCACTTAATGCATTTCGGCCCCCACAAGTAAACATGGCCTGACTAAAGTCCATCGTAAGATTTGGTCCGTTACTGATTTACATCCATCACACCATTAAATGACCTGTATCCTCTGATATATCAGCAGTTTCCAGTTGAGTCAGATGGCTCTAATAGCTCTATGGTGGTCATTATGTGGCAAATCAAAGTTCTGTGGTTGTATTTTTAGGTATTTTTACAACATGAATTTATATCAGATCATGTTTATGTAGCTTACATTGTCGTTGTTTGCTGCGTCAGTGTGGTGTTTGAGAATGAGCCAAGGGATAAAGCCTTAATTAAATCAAACAGAGCAAACCTGTTCAGGCACTATGATAAACTGTGCTGGACCGTGTCTTATCTTCTCCAGCCAATAGAGCCATGGCCATCTGTTTCTGCACATCGATACACTACCATATCACAGGAGAAATAGATTATTTGCCCATAAAGCCCCTCTCGTTGGGTTTCCTGGCTTAGCATTGTAAATATCGTCCCATCTCCATATGGTGGCCCTGCAGCACTCCACCACACCGTCTGGGTGTAACAACAATGTTTCAATCTATTAAAGATTTCTTTTTAATGCATCTCAGTGGTGTGCCAAGAAGATCAAGTTGTTGATCATAACAGAGCTCGCTATTTGAAAATTATTATTTGAAATCTCATTAGATTTAAAAAAAAAAAAAAAAAAAAAAAAAAAGACACTAGATCTAAACAATGTCAGTAGTACCTTATGCATTGCATTGTGCTTTTCTAACAACATAAGAGAGAAAGCTGCTCAATATTGAATAAATAATCCTTGTAATCTCACTTTTTTCTGAAGGTGTTCCCCAGGGTTCTGTATTAGGCCCACAAAACCTTTCTTCTTTATTTTGTTTAGTCATTCTTTCTGTGGCGTATCACTGGTATACTTAATTCACTGTGTTCTGCTGTCTTAGGTGCTGCACACTTGTGTATCAGGGTCTAACCTGCACACTCAACAAAGTCACTACCTCCTCAGCCTTGCTGATCTGTCGACAGACTACGAACCCTTCCTTACTCTAGGCAATGTCAAGAGCTTTGAACCACCCCCCATACACAATGTAATGGGAGACTTTGGAAATCTCCTCACTGTGGCTGAAGGTAAGGACTTGAACATTAATGCTTTCTCAAGGAACATGCCCTAAAATCAAAAGAAAAAAATACCATTATTTTTTTGCCTTCTTTTTCCAAATTAAATGCTTTTGTAAAATATTTACATTTATTTATACACAAGTATTTGTTGTACTTAATTTAACATACATCATATACATAATATAATACATCATATTTATCGGTTTTTGCTACACGTCAACACAAGTCTTTAATGTCTGTACCAAATTTATGTCAACTTTTTAATCATAAATTGTGAAACTGCTGCATCTCCCTTGAAAAGCAAAGAAAATACAAAAAGGGATGTTTTTAATTTGTCCTTTGAGTTTATACTGAGCTCTCGTGAATCATATTAGAGCAAATGTAGCACAATGTGAAATGAAATAGAATTTTAAAGAGGTGTGCATTAGTTCCCTCATCCACTCAAAGCAAGCCCATTTAAGCCAATTATTAAAGAAATCATTTTTTTCCTCCTCCGACCTTGCTTTATCCATTAGGCAATATTTCTTGTGTGTTCTCTACCTTGGCATGTCATCAAATGTCATCTGTTTTTGGGCTTTTGGCTGTTGGGGAGGGGGGGAATCTGTTTTTTCCTCTTCCAACAGGGATGCCTTTTATGCCAGTACATTTATATCTTTGGAGTAGAGGAAGAAAAAGACTGCTGGCTTTTGCAACGCAAACATCTCTATCCATTGACATGCCTTTTATATCTCTGCGTACGAAAAAAAAAAAACAAACAACCTCAGCCAAAGAGCAACTCATAAGCAATATCCCAGTACCTAGCTCATATTGATTAGTTCACTTCAAAGCTCTGTGCATCCCTAATGCAACTTGCTCGTCTTTGCAAAGAGCTTTTTCCACTTTGATGGGGATGATGGTATTGATAGCACTGTCACAATGTGAGCACTTCGTTTTTTTCCCCTCCTGTCTCTCTCATCTTAATCTTAATATCCACTAATGACAACACTAGATTTCTCACTTGGAGAGGTGTTCAGCATTCAGAGGACTTTAATTCATAGTGCTTGCAGAGCCCTATTCACTCATCACGAAAGGTGTGATGCTCATTAGTGCAGCCCTTTGAGTCTGTTTTAGGAGACTGAATAGATATTTTAAAGGTGTCTGTGTGGACACCCATATAGATGGTGCAAACGTGGGAAAACTGCCTCCATTGGTCATGACAGCTAAAAGCCAGTATACCACCTAGCTTTTGAGAAAGAGAAAATACAGTCAGCCAATCATTATTGCAAAATAAATTCTGACAGGGTGATCAGGACCCTAAAAAAGTCAGTTATACAACGTCATTATACAAAATTATTTGCCTGGTTGTATCAGGTATTACAAAGAGATTTGTAATAATTCGTGGCACTGACTGTACATTATCAGGGCTGTACAGTGCGAGAAAAAATCGGTTTGTGCGATGAATAAATTAATAAATGGTTAAAATGGCCAAATTACAGCAAACCTCAAAATGGCCAAATATTGGCCAACTAATTGGCATTAACGTCAATTTACCAACAGAATACCGCAATAGTCCTATCAGAATCACATATCCCAGAGAGTCATGTAATATAAGAGGGTGATGGGCATATTTCTACATAACAGTGATGGGGGAATAACTTTTTTGTTTTTTTCATTCAAAGGGATAGTTCACCTAAAAATTCTTTCATTATTTACCAACCCATAAGACTTTTGTTCATGTTGGAAACAGAAATTAAGATCCCTCCATTGAAAGTTCATGTACCACAATGACACATCTGAAGGTTGTTCTATAGGATGTTCTACAGACATCATAAAAGTAATCCATATGAATCAAGCCGTTTAATCCAAGTCTTCTGAAAAGACATGTTCATGTGATGAACAAACATATATATATATATCAAATATGATTAACAGAAGCTCAAAAGTGCTGGCTTGATGAAGTTTGTTCTTGCATGTCAAGCAAGTAGGGTTGAGCTTCCTTTTACCAAATTTGATGTAATTTATGTATCTGCATTGATCAATGTTTATATGCAAATAAAAGCTTAAATTAAATCTGTTCTTCATATATAAAGCGGTCGTGTCTCATCAGAAGACTTGAATGTTGACCTGAATGTTATGTTTACGGTACCTTTATGGACTTTTTGAAGCATCAAAGTTTTGGTTACAAGCCTTTAATCAAGGGATAGACGTCTGTCAGTTTTTATTTTAACATCTTCATTGGTGTTTCGAAGATGAACAAAAGTCTGATGTATTCATTTAAATATAATTTAAGGAATTGGCTTCATGATGATCAACAATGCCAACTGTGATGTTGTTTTTGAATCCATAAAGAGACTTATTGTATTGTACCCCTATTTTTTTCTCTCCCTCTTTTTATTCTTCTCTGCCTAATAACACCAGGCAAAATGGGTGCTGATGAGAATTAGCCTTTAGACTAACTCGGGTACATTAACATTTATTTGAATATTTATTAATGTTCAGTGTCCCTTTTTAAATAAATAAAATCAACTGATGACACAATTTAAATTTTTGGGTGAACTAATCCTTTGAGTATACCTGTTTTCTAATTTACTAAACAAAAGTTTTTGATATTCCAGAAAAGAAAAGGAGAAGCATGGAGTTGATTCCCCTGACTGCTCGGATGGTAATGACACACCTGGTCAATCATTTGGGACACCATCCTCTCAGCGGCGGCCCAGCCCTCTTAAACAGCCTAGTCAGTGAGAACCACGATAACCCCTACGTAGAGTCTTCCGAACTCTCCTCTGAAGTCTTCAAAAGCCCCAATCTACAGCTCTTTGTCTTCAATGACAGCACACTAGTCTCATACCTTCAGATCCCCTCTGATAATTCCAGCACGGCCGCAGTAAGTGCCAACCCAAGGGATCATTCCTCTGAGGTCCGCGTCATTGTCAGGGACATCTCTGGAAAGTACTCGTGGGACGGCGGTGTTCTCTTCTGCACATTGGATGGAACTGGCTTGAGTTCCATTGTCAGCAGAGATGAGTTGTCACATGACACCGGTCGCTCTGAAAAGCAGAGCTCTGTTCGCTCCAGTAATTGCTCCTCTGAGTTGGAAATGGAGGATGGTGTGGATGTGTTGGACCAGCTACTGGAAGACCTCGGCCACAGCAGCCCTGAGTGCCTGCCTGAGCCCCAGCTGAGGCTCACTCAACCACCATCTCCACCCATGGGCATGAACCCTGAGATGGAAGGGCTCATCATGGATGCCATCCACAGACAGTCGAAGCAAGAGGATGAGGAGCTGATGCGGAGACAGAGTGAAGACCCCAGCATCAGAGCAGAGAGACAGAGAGAGCCCACACACCAGGAGCCAAAATCACCATTTTACCTATGCAGACTTCTCCTCAACGACCTGGGCATGAACTCATGGGATCGCAGGTACAATATTTCATGGAAGTTGCTGGAAAATAATAAACTTTCACAGTAAACATTCTTAAATAAATAGTACATCACAAGATGGAAATTCAGTCATTTATTCACCCACTTGCAAAACTGCTCTTTTCCACATAATTGGACACTGGTTCTTAAGGCCTGAAATACTCAAGCAAAGTTTTTTTTTTGTTGTTTTTTTTTTTGTTCTTTGCTTAGTGGTAAAACAGGGTTCCTGTGGGTCCTTAAAAAATTAAGTTTTAACAAATTCAAGGCCATAAAATTCTTAAATATCTTAAATTGTATAAGAAATGTCTTAATTATAATTTCAAGAGGACTTAAATATGGGACAGAAAGTCCCGCCCACACTCCCTCTCCAGCAGACTCAATAGCAAGCACAGCTGTCAATCATGACATTATACCCCGTTTTTATAACATCATATAACTAACTAAAACCAAACTTACTGGAAAAATGAACA